>NC_030440.2:12963288-13055788 GCF_001660625.3 Ictalurus punctatus | reverse complement strand
CTGCTGTTCTGGAATGGTACTGCAGTTTTATTTTTAATGGTTATGTTTTAAAACGAGTAATATGCTACACTATAGATATTGTATTCTTGTCGATCAAGTAGCCTACCTCGAGTTTTTAGTCATATGTAGCTGCAGAACTGTCAAAGTGAAGTCATTTCTCCTCAAAATAAACTTTAAATGTGCTCCAAAGTCCAGCTAAAAGCAGAAATGGTGAACTATCTTTACACTATATCATAATTATGTAAAGATTACTATCCATACTTTCTATCCATACATCATTTCATTTAACTAACCTTTACATAACAACTACCTTTGGCCAGGAGTTAGCCAATTAATTAGATAACACTAGCAGAAAAAAACAGCTTATTACAGTTCACTAAAGTTGATGGTTGAAATGCATTATTCAGCCTGAACAACTTGTATATTGATAAATAGATCTGGTTTTAGGAGATAAACTGTCATGTTCCACCTATTACTAGCATTTTATTTGAATAATTTTCAGTCAAATTGTTGTAAAGGTATTTAATAATGCTATTACGCCAAGACGGATAGGCAATAGATCATATCTTAGATGAGTAAATGGGAAGTGTGTGCCATCTCCCCAGAGACAGGTCCAGAGAGCAGAAGGGGTCAGGTTCACTAGTATCTCAGGAGTAGCATGTGTAACTCGACAGCTCTACTGACTGCCATCAATGCAATCGTGCACATCATTTCATACATCACTAACTGTGCCAAGTTTCTGCTGTATTTTTCTTCTATAGCTGCGGTGCATTCTGGAATCCTCTCTATATTTCACACATCATTAATATGATACCAGATGTCACTGGAAAACTGTGCAAAAAGTTCTTGCACTTGTTTTCTTGGGCACAAACAGTGAAACCTGACCGTTGCCTCGTTTGTTGGAGATCATTGAATTGTTCTCTCATACTAAACTACATTGTAATTGCTCTAGCAATGTCATTCAGTAACGTCAGTGCAGCACAAGCCTGCTAACTTCTCACAGGAATAACTCAAATACAACGCCAACCAATAAGTTGACACTACACCCACTACATACATCTTGACTATTTTAGTATAAACACATTTAATGTGTTTCATTGTGGCAGTTTCCTATAAGAGTGTGAAATAAGACCTAGTTATGAGAAACTGAAACAATAAGCTGAAAAGTTTGTTTCCATCTAATTTTATTTCTCTGGAAACACATCCATAACAGTGACCAAAATGAACGACATAAAAGCTGTGCCAAGCCTAAAGTGCAAAGAGCTGGACAAGAACAAGACAACCTGTGATACTCAAAATCTTCAAAACCATAAAAGCAAAAGAAAAAAAAAAAAAAAAAAAAAAAAGAATAATAATAATAATAATAATAATAATAACACTAACAAGGAATGCATTTAAATAAAACAGACAGGTCAAGAAATAACTTTGAGTCAGGTTATGGCACTCTATAAACCATATAAGCAGGAATTACTTTTGATCCCAAGGAACTTTACACTATATAAACTTCAGAATTTGGTATTAATTACATCCATTTAAATTTTAGTTGGTCAGCCAAGTCGATGCATTTTGCACTGGGTCTGAAAGTCTCCTGTTTGATTGATCTACAGCTGTTAAAGATGTTGACCTACTGGATCATGTGTCCTGTATCAGATTCTTTAGGCAACAAGACTTGGGCAAGGATTCAGCTCTGACAGTTATAGCTTATATACACTAATTCACTTTAATCAAGTAAATGTTTTTGCAAAGTCGCACTTATCATGACCTGTTCAAATATATACACTTTAAAATTATAGAAGCCCATGAGCCATAATAAAATACAGAAATACTGACTAAATAATAATAATAATAATAATAATAATAATAATGACTTTGAACACTATTAACCTTTTTAAAAATACATACAGTACATGTATATAAAATTAAACAACTGTCTTAAACAATGCTCTGCAGTGCTGCACTCCAAGCAAGATACTCGTATATACACACACAGGACACGTACACACACACACACACACACACACACACACACACACACACAAGCTCAGATGATAAGCGGTTGGTCATCATGCATGTGGCAGACGGCATGCAGGTGATCACACGAAGTTAGTTGGGAATGTCAGAGCTGTTGTTGCGGTTCCCGTATTTGTGGTGGATGAAGAGTAGGACGACTCCGAGGAAGAAGCAGACGGAACCCACGGTGATGTAGGCGATGCCCAGGAACGGGTTCTTCCCTCCCATCCACGAGATGGTGCTGAGGATCATGCGCTTTTGGCCATCAAAGCTGCGCACGGGATAATCTGAGAGTGACGGGTTAGGGAGCTTAGCAGCATTTCACAAAAGCATTTAGACTTCAGTTACAGTTCAGTATAATGCAACATTTCTCTTAACTAGTTATGAGCCCAATTCTAGGTTTAAAAAAAAAAAAAAAAAAAAAAAAATTAAAAAAACAGTAATTACTGAGTAATCAGTAATAAACTCTCAGCTATGCAGGCTACAATTCAACTTGAAATTAGCTGTACAAAGCCGCATGATAAGTGCACTTCCAGAGACCTCCAGGAAACTGGGATTCAGATCTGAACTGAGAGGATACTGTAAGTGACTTCCAGAGTGTAGTTGCCTCTGGGAAGCGTTGGAGTCATGTTGTTCTTCTTCTGGATGATACGGTAGAGTTTCCTAAATGTGGGCAGGGCGGCCGTTCGCATCCACACGATGAAGTCTTCGTTAATGAAGCCATTGTTCGCTGGGTCTGAATCCAGCTCATACACAGGCTTACGCCAGTTGACTGGTTTCGCAGTTCCTGAAAGAGAGAAGACTTGCTTTAGAGAAGAAGAAGAAGAAGAAGTGAAAAGTAAAGTGTGGAAAGTCGTCTGAATCTTTTGCTGTGGACTAAAGCTTGTGACTATTAATTTAAACTACGTTTAGATGCACATCAATATTCCGATATTACTCAGAGTTTGGCAATATTGTAATTAGTATCGGGTCACGTGAACACCGAGGATCCAATTTTGAATCGGATCCAAATTCTGATTCCCACCCCTGGGATATGGCTGTTTTAATCAGAAATTTGTTGCATGGAAACACCTTACTCAGAAAATCCACTGAAAGGAGATATATGTGTATGCTCGGACTGCAAGGAATTATGAGTGCCAACAGATGCTTAGCTGTACTGTAGGCTCAATACTTAGGAATGGCAACTCAGGCATACTTACAACCACCATGTATACAGGAATATCCGAAGCGTCTACACACTTAATTGAGCCTCCACACTTAAGTATACCTCCGATCAAGTTCTTTCTTCGGACCCAAAACAAAGTGGAGTTACTTTTTCTGTCCTTTTGTTGCTAATGCTCCTATAAGAGCATGCTCCTAAGTGTTTTATTCCTCTTATACTACAGCAATTTTCCAAACTATTACATCATTATGTTGGTTTAACTTATTATTAATTAAATAACTACTAATAATGCCTAAGAAACGCCAACATTGGAATGTGCACATTACTATAAACTTTGCGGCTGAACTGCTCTCCGAGCTGCTCCTGAGCTCAGGAAGTGTTTTTGCATTTTATATCTTACCTTGAAAAACAGCGGTCAGGTTGGAAACACTGCCACCAGGGTTTCTGAATTTCACATGCTTATCCGTCCACCAGGCGATGCCCGTCTTTATGAGTGGAATTATGTTCCTGGTTCCATTGGGATCGAGATAAATCAATTCAAGCGTGTCTGCAGAAATTAGGGAAAAGCAATCAAGCTCACTGACCGTCTCACAGGCTTTCGATTACATGATCACATGACTGTACTAAATTCCTTTTTTGTCTCACCATTAAACATGCTGTTAGCAATAGCGCCACAAGGCGCAATGGGTGTGTTTCCAATCGTGCGATATGGCTCACATTCTTTACTCGGTTCCTGTGGTAGAAAAGCATGAACAGGGAAGACATTAATGATCGATACGTCCTAATCTACACAGGTCTACTGCATGGAGACTCATTCACATGAGGCTGTACATCTGCAGATCCGTGTGATCCATACCTTCAGGGATGAGGCGTCTCCGTTCAGCTGGCTGTCATCTCTGGATTTCACATAGCGACGATGGTTTTGGTAAAAGTTTGAAAGGCCATAGTACATAAAAACGTTGCTCTGGGGATTACAAAAACAACGTGAGCGTACCTCCTTTTGGAATTATACAGTCCAAATATCCATGCACATGCATGTAAAGACAATGTGAAATGGAAAATCTAACCCATGTTCTTTCTGTACTGTGACAGATTTCTGATTTTTTATTATTTTTTATTCCACAGCGACGTATGAGGAATTCAGAGGATGTTTAAGGTGGAAAAAGCTGCTGTTGTTTTGTACTTCAGTAGTTCTCAAACCTTTCGCAGCCAGGCACCCCTTTAACTTAAATTAAATTCCATCGACCCCCCCGCCTCAGTACAGACTTATTTTATTAACATTATTTACATTTGTCAAATAATATTTTAAGAGCTTTCTATTCCTGAACTTTCCACTGATGGAACACATTAGGGCTGAGTTACTTGATTGGTGCTTGAACCCCTAAATATAATAATATGGATAATATGCAGTCCGTACAGGATTCCGTTTAGTTTTATTGTGATGCTTGATTTTGCTGTGGCTTTTTTCCAAATTTGCGATGCAACTTGCAGAGTATTTTGGGGTGTTTTTTTTTGTTTTTTTTGCAGAAAACTACTTGAATCGCACGAAATTGTTTTGCATTGTTTTGTTGGTAAATCAGACCTTTTAGCTGCACTCATGTTTGACGCACATGAATCGAAGGAATGGCAACTCAGGCCGATGAAACAGCTTGGGCTGAAGGCTGTGATGATGTCACATGACGCATCTCGGCCCAAAAACTGCTGTAATTTTGACAAATAAGTAAATAAATAAATTAATTAATTTTAAAAAATCGCAAGTTCCTCCGAATATTGCGGAGCTTGTTAGATTACGCGCTCATTTCTGCGATGGCAAAATCCTGGACGGACCGAATACGGGTTGTGATTTCCACCACTCTAAGAAAATCATTTATAAAAGTCCACTTTGAGAGCCACTGTTGTAAATAATTAGCACAGCTGAATCATGTACAATTTGACCAAGGACATTTGTTAACAAGGAAGAAAGGTCAGTGTTGATTACGTGTGTCTGGAGAACGTATGAAAACGCTGCATCCAAACATTTATGGATTGTTTCCCCTAAATAAATGGCTGACATGCTCACTGTACAACATGAAGCTCAGCGTTATATTGATTTTCCAATGGTCCTTAAGTAGTCACTTGTTCATTCCCATATCACCAGAACCCTCCTTTAATGGGTCTAATCTTGGATATAACAAAAATTTAATTAGAGGATGCAAAGGGAGTACCAGTTTGTAGTTGTAGTTTGTACTCTGATAGCGCACAGCTACTTTAATGTTAACGTTATATCGGCACAATATCGCTGAAGAAGGAAGCTGAAAAAATGCAGCCATGACAAGGTTACACACAGTGCATCACAGGTCCGGCAGTGTGGCGTTAAAGCAAAACGGGAACTAGGAAGTGTGCTGTTCTCATTGAGGAAAGTCTGGCGAATCTTTAGTTCCTCAAAAGAGTTTAAAATCCTCTGTGTAAATACATCCTGTAGTGCCTATATATACGCACACAAACATATATACACTATATGTATATAAACCTAAGTGTGAGAAATTAAGCCAAGCTGTGTGTTTACCTCAAAGGGCTGCTCAAGAGAGAAGGGCAGTGAGCATTTACATGGTGTCGTGCTGTTCCAGCTGCTCTGCGAGCAGTTGTAGCATGGACTTGAGGCGTCTGCCCCCGTGTAATCAATCTGTTAACAAAAAAAGGAAGAAAAAAAGAGAGGAGAGATATGGAGCTGCACTGAGGCATGACTACACAAACACTTTAAAGAACAAATTCTTTATTGCTGTTAGTACTTCATTATTTGTCAAGCTTCTCCGATCGAGCTCCATTTAACTTCTATGAAACAAGTTACTGATGTAAGAACAGCTATAACCAGTTGTGAATTAACCAACGATCTATTTAATTATTGCAAACTGAAGTTAATAAGACTGTAAACAATCAAATAAAAAACAGCTAGTCATGTTACAGAGAAACTGCAACGTGAAGACTTTCATGACTGTAAACTTTACACATCGACCTCTAAAGTTTACTCTTCTATTACATGCTCACCGTTCAATGGAAAGGAATATTTCCGCATGCAACATTCAGGAAGTTAAACCTGCATGAACGAGCGAATAAAACAAGTTTTAAAGAAGTCGAACCAGTGCTTTCTTCAAGCACACGACTGGATGTGCTGCAGTTTAGCAACAAGTAACGTGTTGAGACATGTTATCTCCACCACCAGTGGAAAAATTTCTTTCAATTTTATATTTATCAGATATTAACATAACACATCCACTTCCCACCACCTTCAACACATTTACAAATCCTGATCTTCATTAATCTCTTACGAGTTAGTGTCAGATAGAAGAGCACAGCTTGTCAAATCCAGTTGTCAGTGGGACAAGCTCCCCTAGCACGTCGCTGCCCCAGGGACAGTGCTCCTAGTGCAGTGCTGCCCCAGGGACAGTGCTCCTAGTGCAGTGCTGCCCCAGGGACAGAATTCCTAGAGCTTTGCTGCCACTGGGACAGTTTTCATTGTGCATTATTGTCACAGAAAAACGTAAAAATGACAGGATTTAATGCTCAAGAATAATGAGCGTTTGTACAGCCAACACTACAGATGTCCTCACCTTTAAAAAATGCTTTCAATATTTTTTCTGATAAGAAGAAAATAACCAAGAAAGCGTGTGTAAAATAGAGTTAGTTCACATATTATTTAAAATACAGGTTACAGCGTTGCACATCCTCACCTCAAACTCCTTGATGTTGTTGGACGTTACGTACAGCCCGACACCGATAGGGATGAAGATCAGCCCGATAACGAAGAAGGCCGGTAACACCGTGCCAGCAGTAAGGATAGGCTGCCACGCCGGTAAACGCTGCTGTTTGAAAGCCGTGTTGTCTGGTTTTTTACTCCGGGCGGCGTTTCCAGTAGCTCCCGAGACCCCGGGGTGATGGCCGTCTTCTTCCTTGGCGTTGTAGCTTGACGCCATCATGTTTGCGGCTGAAGCCAAATTAGCTTAGCTTAGCTAGGTGCTTAAATAAGCCGAAATACAAGCCACCCGTGGCTATTAACAAATAATTTAATGTTACTGTTAAATATACCTGTTAGCTACAAGTGTATGACCCTCTCGGAAGACAAATCCAAATTTTTATCCAATCTATGTTTTGTTTATTTCTATATTTAATCGGAGTGGTGTCTTTCCGGGAAATTTTGACACTAACACAACGTGATGACGTCAGGCGTCCGTGGGGACGTTGGCCGTGCGTAATGACGTCACGTCGGTGCATGTGACGGAAGATTCGGATATTGAATACGTTGGGAATATTAGGATTTTTATTTGGTACATGTTGTATACATAAGTGTAAATGTTCAGTTATTTCCAACAGCTGACTCTTTTGGCTTCCAAAAGACTCATTGGCAGTTTTTAATCAAAACAGGTCATAATTTTTTTTGCCTATTATTTAAAATGATCCAGTAGTAAAATCCTGCCTCATTTTACGCCTCATTTGGCGTGAGAAACACGCTTTCAGGCTGTCTCGCGCTGCCCAAGTAAATCTCACGCCAAATTAAATATCAAGCCGTAAAAATACAACAAATATGCTCGTATGATTTTTTTTTCTGTCAGTATCGACAGGGTTAATTAGGCCAACGAATCCCCGCAACAGAAGCGTCTGAATCGGCTGGGTCCTGTACCAGTCACATTTCCTCCCCTGCTCTACAATGTCACTGTATATAAGACATAATGTCCTCTGAAACAGGACGTCAGGGCGGGACTTATCGAATGGCCCCACCCCCTTTTTAAATATCCAATAGCGTTTAGTTTACCTCACAATCTGGGCTAAGCCATCCTCTTTTTCTCCTTTATCTTATTGAATTCAATAACATGGTCAAATACAAAGCAAAAAGAAGTCAATTGCATTGTTCAGATAATGTGAAATAAAATTTTTTAAAAATAAAAAAGTAATAACAACAGCAATAGAAAACAACATTAATGTTTGGGCAGTTGCATGAATTAGTAAAACTTAATTAATTAAAAGATTAATTATGTCATTTTGTTTTTCAGAACAATTTGGGTTTTGTAAAATATCGTATGGTTTTAAATTTAAGGTTTTGTTCAGTTTTGCTTTCATGTCCGTTTTGAAGTCAATCTAAAATGACGTAGAGAGCACAGATGTGTATTTATAAGGTAATGTCCAGATGATAAATGTTGAGGTTTAAGCCATCTTGATTTACATGGAGGATTGGGATCAAACAGAATTAAATCTAGCATACCTTCGGAATGGGCAAATGGCACTGAAAGGAAATGTGTGGGGGGAAAAAACAGAAAAAGGCATGCCTGAGATTGGGTGTGAGGGAGGGTGAGAAGAAATATAAAATTAAGAATATGAGTGTGAAGAAAGTGTATGGTTGGCTAACAGTGGATGTGGTAAAAGAGCCAGCGGCAGAAAAAGTATAGAGCAGAGTGTTTGGAGATTTGGATGTAAAGAAAATATGGTCAAATGTGAATTTAAAATACAGTATAGTATAGTGTGAGAATAATGATTTTTTTAATAAGGCATAACAGAATCTATACATGCTAAATAAAATAAATAATGATGTGAATGTGATGTGTGATGTATGTAATAATGGTCATGATAGTTTCATGCATTACTTTTTGGAATGTGGTGCTTTAATTTTTTAGATTTTTTAAAAGCTTTGTTAAAAGAAAATGGGTGCGGGGAGTTGGATTTGGAGGGAGGGTGGAGGGAAATTTTTTTGTTTGGTTTGTTCAAAGAGGGGGAAACAGGGAACTCTTGCTTGATGGATTTTGTATTAAACCATGCCAGATTAGCGATTGTCCCCGTTGGCTGTATCCATCAAATGTAGAAATGTCCTCTGACTTGAGGTACATGGTTGTTTGCAGACATTTACTCTTTTGCATAACCTGGGTCCATTTTTACTTTCGTACAACTGACAAACTTGCAATTAAGTGGGAGTTTACTATTTCCACTTAAATCCAGTTTCCACTCTTTTCATGCAGTGGTAGTTCGTAATGTGTAAACTGCACTGTGTAGGGTGTAGTGTTTTTGGTGTAGAGTGTAATGTGTAGGGTGTAGTGTTTTTGGTGTAGAGTGTACTGTGTAGGGTGTAGTGTTTTTGGTGTAGAGTGTACTGTGTAGGGTGTAGTGTTTTTGGTGTAGAGTGTACTGTGTAGGGTGTAGTGTTTTTGGTGTAGAGTGTACTGTGTAGGGTGTAGTGTTTTTGGTGTAGAGTGTACTGTGTAGGGTGTAGCGATTTTGGGCGTATGATATGCTGTGTCAAAACACAGTAGTGTTTTGTGTGTACTGTGTAGAATGTAGTGTGTTGGAAGTAGGGTGTAGTATGTAGGTCTTTTGGGATTGGTTGTACTGTGTAGGGTTTAGTTTTGGGTTTAGGGTGTTTTGTGTAGATTGCAGTGTTTTGGGTGGCAAGTGTACTGTGTAAGGTGTAGTGTTTTGGGTGTAGGGTATGCTGTGTAGTGTGTAGGGTACAGGGTCTACTATGTAAGATTTAGTGTTTTGGGTGTAGGGGTACTGTTTAGGGTGTATTGTTTTGGCTGTAGGGTTTTTTTGTTTTGTTTTGTTTTGTTTTTTGACTGTTCAAAAAACATTGTCAAAGTACTGGAAGGCACAGATTTGTTAGCTGGAACTCAAAACCCTGCTGCTGCATCCTTTGAGGGTAGAGTAAGCTACTACCTACACATCCTTCTGACCACCAGATGGCACTAATACACAATGTGTTGAAAAATTTCAAGTAATTCAGCTCACTCAATCTCAGGTTAATCATTCAGCAACAACCGAGCTGAATTGTCATCTCATAAATAACATCATTTACACACACACACACACACACACACACACACACACACACACACACACACACACACATATAAATACTGTATCTAAATACTATTCTATTTCTATTATTCTCTCACTAGTTCACACCAATACAATATATAAAAAAGAAAAGTACCCAAAAATGAATAAAGCTTCATGCAAACGATTTGTTGTGGTGTATATTTGGGAAGACTCTCTATCTATCTGTCTATTTATCTATCTATCTATCTATCTATTTATTTATTATTTCTTCTGTTATTTGTTTCTGTATGTAAATATTTTGTCTAAACACGGTTATTGCTGAATGCTTCACTTGAGATTGAGTGAGCTGAATTACTTGAAACGTCTCAGCACAGTGTGCATTAGTGCCATCTGGCGGTCAGAAAGATGTGTACATAGTACATTACTCTACTCTTAATGGATGCTCCGGCAGGGTTTTGGGTTCCAGCTAACAAATCTATTCCTTCCAGTACTTTGAAAATGTTTTTTAAACAGTCAAATGGTAACACGTTGGTAAATGTAATGCTGTGAAATTCTTAAATAAAGAAATCTCTTATATGATAGATCTACAATTGGTTATAGCTGGTATTTACAGTGAACCTGTTGACAAACCCATATACAGTATAACCTAATCTAGTTAAACCTACGTTTAACTGAGCCCTATTACTTCATAGGCAGGGTTTATTTGAACAAAATAAAACTTAGTTTAGTTACAATAAAATACCCCAAAGGCTTTAGGAATGGTTCATCCAAAGCAGTCAGCCCCATTAAGAAAATAAGTGAAAACGGAAATCTATACCTTTTTGAGATTTTGAGGCCAAAACTACTACTTTTAAGGTAAAGCATTTTTGTATAATGCTCCCATTCAATGTAGTGCATTGTGCATGAATAAATTGGCAGATATCTATGAATTTTTGGCACTTTCATGCATATGTTTCAGGTATACCAACATACCAGACCAGAACTGAATCTAGGCGATGGTTCTGAAAGCATTATATCTTGCCTTGCTTTACCTTGCTTTGCCTTTTCTCCAGGGGTCCCAGAGTGTATTGTTGTTTAAAAATAAATAAATAAATAAATAAAAACATATTTACATTTACAGAATTTGGTAGATGCCCTTATCCAGAAAGACTTAAAGATGTGCTTTGAAGTCTCTATCAATAAATACATCCTGGTTCATTAGATTACAGACTGAGTGCTATCAGTTTAAGAGTGCTTTTTTTTTTTTTTTTTTTTAAACAAAGTGCAAATGTAAGTACTTCATGCAGTGGTAGGTCTTTAGATCTCATTTGAAGACTGACAGTGTCTCAGCTTTTTGGGCATCCAGGGGACATTCATTCCACTACCTAGGTGCCAGAACAGAGAAGAGTCTTGATGCAGGTCTTCCTTCTATCCTGAGAGATGGTGGGACCAGTCAAGCAGTGCTTAAGGATTGGAGGGAGTGTGGTGCTAAGTGCTTGAAGTTAGGTGGGTGCTGGTCTGTTTTTGGCTTTGAATGCAAGCATCAGGGTTTTAAATCTGATGCGGGCAGCTACAGGAAGCCAGGAGAGAGCATAGCAATGAGGTAGTGTGGGAGAATGGTGCTCAGAGTTAGATCTGCCAGGAGTGAGTTGCAGTAGTCCAGTCTCGAAATGACAAGGGACTGAACAAGCCCCTGAGTGTCCTATGTGGATGGAAATGGATGAATCCTTATGATGTTTTAAAGGAGAAATTGGCATTGGCAACAGCTGGTTGTCCATGGTTACCCTAAAGGTTTGTGCAGTGACAGAAGGTGAGATCTAAGAGTTGTTCAGAGAGATCTGAAGATCCTGACATGCAATCTGACATGTTCTTTTTTTTTTTTTTTTTTTAAATATCTCACTATAGCAAGAAGGGGAGAAATTCCACAATTTTACATTCTGTACCTTTAATTTTCTACTAAAATGTGTTCTTGATTATATTGCATTAAATATCTTCACACTTATGCTCTCAATCAAACTCACGCATTGAGGGGAAAAAAGTCCCATATACTATTTTATTAGTTTTAAATCACAACACAGGAAGTAATGCAGCCATTGGCATCAGGGGCACATATACATGCAACATATACAAAATAATTTCCAAAATTAAGTTGCCATTGCACAAATTTGGTGGCAAGTAAGCGAGTAAACATTAATGTAAAACAGTGTATGTAAAGCTTTCATTAATGACAGACATGATGTTAACATGAAATCAAAAATATGTTTGACAATCTGAGCGGAATAAACAATGCAGATTAGGAAAATGTTTCTGAACGTGTAACTGACAATCTATTCGTTAATTTGGTTGGGTTTTTTGTTGTTGTTGTTGTTGTTGTTAGTTAGTTTGTTTTATAACTAAATTTTTCTAAACCCTTAAGAATAAAAAAATACACATTTAAAACCTTTGTGGGTAGACAATAAATACCATAGTTTGAGCAAAAATTTAGTTTACTGTAATTTTCTATTAATATTTCCTGTCAAATTAAATGTGACTAAAACAAGATCTGAAGATCTCTTTAATAGAGCAGCATTTCTGAACCATCTGCAAAGTGATATGCAGTACATATGGCACAATAAACTGTTTAAGGTCATTCCAATTACTTAAAATAGAACAATAGTGCACATAAGAGTAATTGAATTAGTGTTATTAGTGTAATTATTTCTTTTTAGACCAGCATATTATACTATACATGTTTTATGTATAGAGTATACACAGTAAATATATGTGCACACTTCATTACTTTATAATAAAACCTTTAAGCTGTATTTTTTAAGCCATGTTCAGTTGTTACATAGTGAACAAATACTGCACAGCATACTTTTTGCATGCAGTGCCAATAATTATCTTGGTGCCAAAACCAAAATTGATGAATAAATGATAATAAAATACATCCCTTGTATCATCACAGACTTTGCTTATCATAGTAAACAGGCCTTCCTTATATTCCAATTATACAGAATCAAAGTTCCACTTTTCTGTATGAATGTAAATGTAAATATCTGCTTTGACAATATATAAATGAAAAATATGAACCTGTTAAGGTTACCAATGGACCAGATTTGTTTGACATTAAACAGTATTATGGTACACTAGCATCAGTAATGTTGTACAATAAATAGTTGCTTTAATTCAGTAGAGCACATCAGTGATGCACAAGTTACAAGTGAATGAGACTGTATGGAAAGTATTTTCACACACTATAAATATTGGCAGCTTATTTCAACTTTATGTATTTATTTGATCTATTTGAACTCTATTTATGTGTGTTATATTGTATGTGTGTGTGTGTGTGTGTGTGTGTGTGTGTGTGTGTGTGTGTGTGTGTATTTTTGTTTGTGAGAGCTTGTATTGTGCATGTGTGTGTGAGTAAGTGTGTGCTTCTGTCCGTGCATATCTAAAATTTTAGAGACAAGTTTTAGACATGCACAAGTCGAAATGCACAAGTGTTTCAAACACAGGAAGCAGATCTATTGAAAGGTGGTCCAAGCAAATATTTTTCAGTGGAAATAGCTGCAAACTGAATGGAACTCTGATCTTCGGTGCAGTCACTTATTTTCGCTCTTATTTTTGCAGGTCACACTGCAGCAGTAATACGATGGATGGGTCGCTCTTTGCTGCCTCTTTGAACTCCTCCAAACTGATCTGGTCATCGTTGTTCTTATCCATCTTGCTGAAGATTTTGTCGACCCGCTGCTCAGGGGTAAGGCCGTCCTCGTTCATCTTCATCATGATCACAGTGCCCACCATTTTGTAGATCGCCTGTGGAGGGAGAGAAGAACGAGTCTTTATTATACTTTTACTGTATGACAGGCACAATTAACAGTTTCTTCCTTTACAATACAACAAAACAGCTTTTCATTCATCTTAACCCAGTGGTGCAGGATATCTGACTAGTGACATATGTTATCTGACTAATGTAACCTCACTAAGCTATTGATTGCTACACAATTCACCATTTCCTGACCATTTAAGACAAATCAACAACTAACATTTACTCTCCCAGCCTGTCTACATCACACCAACATCATATAATCCATATCCAATGTAACCTCTTATACTATGTAACTTTTTTTTTTTTTTTTTTAGAAAATTGCCATTATTCCCCTCAAACTATTTATAAACTATGACCTATTTTCATTGCGAAAACAGGTGAATTTGCATCTTTTTTTATTCACATAAACAAAAACAAACAAAAAAAACATATGAATCAAAATGAACATGCATTTATAATAAAGTTATACAAAAATGACCACAAAACATTTAGAAGTAAGTAGTTTTTCAAAATATAGTTATAGTTTTTATAAATCACTTTCACGAATCAGCTCCCAAATTTAGTCTCTCGTTATATTGTCCTTGATATCAGTTTTCAAACTCCAGTAATTCATGAATGGTTATTTGAGAGTCATTTGAGGGTGTTGTGGGATAAAATGACTCTCAAATTACCAGTCATGAAATTCATGCAAGTATTTTAAATCACTGTTCACAAACTATTAAGAAGATTGTATGATTTTAAGTAATATGTGTAACCGTGGTTATATGACTAAGTGGAAGACTACAAGCATGGCTTCCTCTGGAATTTGCTCATCTACTTTTCAAGTACAAATAGCGTTGTTACTTTGACCCCAGGTAAAAACGTGACATGATCCATCCAGGAGCCTGTGTATTTCCTTTTGTTTCCCTGTTTTTCATATGAACAATTGCGCTATGATGGCTAGGACCTATATAATCCCCCGGTTCCTGAGCCACTCGTTAGCCACAGAGGAGGGCACAGTCAAGGAAAACCATTCACAATAACGGACCGCAAACACAAGTCATGTTGCTCATCATGTTTTCTCTCCTCGTGTTTCAGGTCCACTATTCACGCTGCCTGTCTGCACCCTCCTCTGTGGCTGAGCATCTCACCTTCACGCTGGGGACCCGAGTTCAAATCCCAACCTTGACCTTTCTTACACACCCTCACTCCCAGAGGCGTAGAATCACTTTCAATAAAACATAAATTCGTCCCCTGCACTTTTTCACTGGTCATGGTCAATTTGTGTATCTTTTGATTTCTATATGTGTACAATAAAATCCACTGTATTTACGCCAGCGTTTGAATTCGCTCACTCATTTTCATACACTTCTTCCCCATATAGTGGACTCAAATGTCATTCACTATATAGGGAATAGTGAATGAGTGAACAACTGAGCGATTTCAGACTGATTAAGTCTTTACGTGGCCTGATGTTGCCATGACAATTGGTCACACACGTCACGTGTCACATCCATGCTCACACCCGAGCTGAGCCCTCAGAGGTCACAATGAGCTCAAAGCGGCAAAAAACCATTCACTCCTTTTTTACTAAGGCAAGCAGTGTAAGTGTAAGTTTGGCGCGTGGTATTCATGTTGCACAATGAGGAATAATTTGCTACATATTTCTTGAACACTGCCTATTTCGATCGATGAATACAAGGTACCTGCAGGTACCTGCTGTACCTGCATTAACAGTTTTGTAAAGTGTAACCCTGCCGTTTTTACATTACTGTATATAATTCAATAGAAATGGGAGAGAACTGAAACAAAATCATCCATAGTATCATGGATATGTAGTTTTTAAAAATATTAAGTTATTAAGTGGTAATAACATTCTGATATAGCCTAGGTCTTAATTTATAGGATTCTCTTTCATTCTTGATCTAACTTTTTACTGTATTGCCAATAGATTGAGCAAAAAACAGGCAGGTTGGCAAGTCAGGATAGGAACATACCAATCACAACAGAAAAAAATTGAATAAAGTAGTGTGTGAATATACAAGTATATATTACACACTGTGTGCTAGGTACAATGTACAATAAACACAATTTGCAATATATAATACAGTGCAATATACAATATAACATGCAAGTACAAGTTCATAAATTGCATATTAAGCCAGTTAATTAAAAAAAAAAGTGTAATCCTGATAGTATTCCCATTTACAAAACGTACCTGTAATCTTACGTGCAAATCAAGTGCTCATTGTTTTGGTAATGGTGAGACTGATTATTGCAAATGCATTGTTACAGTTTCCTTCTTTGCAGGGAGAACACCGGTTATGGTCCGGTGATGCACATACACTGTGTACTTGTCACTACTACTGACACATTCATTTATTTATTCATCTTCATTGTCTGAGGTGCACTATTACTAGTTTTCACTACTGCCAATACCAACATTCTGGTACCAATATTCATATCAGAAACGGACAATTTCCATAATTATATTTTGTTGATGTTACAGATGGATATTTACTGCAAACGTAACAATTTAAAGCAGAATAAATAAAAGTAACAATCAGGCACAAAGCATGTGATGTTTAGCCATAAAGAAGCTAAATATTTGCTTTTATAAGTGCTATAAAACAAAGGGTAAGAAAATATACCATATCGGAATCTTATAAGAAGTGGCAAAGCTGTATGTCGCATTTTTTAATGAAACTTATATTTAAATTTAGTCTTCATAAACTGAAATCAGATAGTATTTCTTTTTCTTACCACAAAATTAAAAAACATTTTTAACCACTGTCAGTTTTAAAGTAACATGGGAATACTACAAATTCTTCTTCACATTTATTCTGTGATTGTACCCTTGGGAAACACAGTGTTCTTGAGCATCTTAATTAATGTGTGCTGAGAGGAATAATAATAAATTGAGCTCCTCCAAACAACTAAAGGACATATGTTTCTTTCCAAAAATTAAGTAACATACTGCATACTAGCATACTGGTTGAGAGTTAAGGACCATGTATAAGGGCGCTTGCTCTCTGGCAGTCATTGGATTTAAATAAAGAACCTATAGACAAATAGCACAGAACCTTAGCTCTTGAGCTACCACTGTCACAGATAAGGATTGCACATGATACATGGGGGTACGTGGGGCAGTGGTGGCTGGTTAAGGCGCTGAATTATTGATTGGAAGGTCGTGGGTTCAAGCCCCAGCACTGCCAGGCTGCCACTATTGGGTCCTTGAGCAAAACCCTTAATGCTGTCTGCTCCAGGGGTGCTGTATCATGGCTGACCCTGCGCTCTGACCCCAACTTCCTAACATGCTTGGGTATGCGAAGAAAAGAATTTCAATGTGCTATAATGTATATGTGACCAATAAAGACTCATTATGGTACAGCTAGGACCCAGGCCTGCCCTTTTCATCTTCACATTACCAAGCATTTACATTACTTTGTTTAGACTTACTTTCACTTCACTGGAATTAAGAGGGCGAAACATGTACCAGCATGACAATGCCTCTGTGCACAAAGCAAGCTCCATGAAGACATGGTTTCTTAGCGTACTGTAGGTGTAGTTCTTGAGTGTCCTGCACAGAGCCCTGACCTCAACCCCATTGAACACCATTTGGATAAACTGGACCATCAACTGCACCCCAGTGTCTGACCTTAATAATGCTCTTGTGGTTGAATGGACAAATGGAAAGCCTTCCCAGAAGAGTGGAGGTTATTATAATAGCAAAGGGGGACTAAAGCTGGAATGGGATGTTCAACAAACACATGTGAGTGTGATGGTCAGGTGTCCACAAACTTTCTCCAATATAGTGTACACTCAAGTGCAAAAAAAAAAAATGGGCCAAGCCCAAAATGGAAAAATATAAAGTTTTTAATGGTCTTAACAACAAATCATTGGTCAGAAAATGAGCAAGAATTAAACAAATGCACTAGTAAGAGCTCCTGTTCCACCATTTGCTCATTTACTTTTGCTGTAGTTAACTGTTTGGGAGAAAAGCTAGAAACAGGGGAATTCACTTATATAGTCTTCTTGTATCATGATAATGATAAACATGTTTGATGTAAAATTCAAACTAACACATTTCTGGGTGCACAAAATAAAATAAAATAAAATAAAAAAAGCTATTCGCAAGTTTACCCACAACGCTTAAACATTTAAAGAAATCAAAGGGAAAAGCTATCCCATACTCAGTTACTTTATCTATTTGTTTAATTCTTGCTAATTTCATGACCAATGATTTGTTGTTAAGACCATTAAAGGCTTTTTTTGCAGGGGCTTGGCCCTTTTTTGCCCAGGAGTGTTTGTTAGATACTGTTAGCAACTGTATTTACCTCAATAATCTCCAGCATTTCCACTCGTGTGATCTTGCCATCTCCGTCCAGGTCATACATGTTGAAGGCCCAATTGAGTTTCTGTTCGAAACTGCCTCGCGATGTAATGGACAGTGCACAGATAAACTCTCTGAAGTCAATGGTTCCATCTCCATTTCTGTCAAAGGTCCGAAAGGCATGTTGGGCAAACTTTGATGCATCGCCATAGGGAAAAAACTGAAAGAAAGATGAAAAGGTATAGTAACTGTACATCGATGTCCTGATGCTTTTAGTTTAAACACCAGCACTTTGGATTTAAACAACAAACTGTACAATGAGGTTTAGTTTCATATTATCAATGGTTAAGATGTGAATTATATATCATGTCTTTTGGTGTGCATGTGTGTGTGTGTCTGATCACTACAGCATCACTCTGGAATGTATTTGCCGACCTCACTGCAGGAGTGGGCTGCAATGCGGACCTGCACTTAGAACAGCTCTGAGTGCTGCAGCAACACAGCTCATCACTCCTTCCTTTATGGGGTGGGTGGATAGATGATAAGACTCCTAACCACCTCAGACAGAAATGACCTCCACCCATCGCTAGTGCATACACTGCTTCTGTATTTAAACCTGGGAATTTGCACAACACCAATCTACAGCCTAATTAACAAATCAGAACAATTTTTAGAATTCAAATGTAATAGCTTCAGACAGTTTAGACTGTCTGCTGAATAAGGCCAAAATGTTCAAATTCACTCAGGCTGGGAATGTATTGTCATATGTCATGAAAATTTAAGTTTAAATTAAGTGAACATTTAACTGAGTATCAGAATTATTGGCATGTCTTGTTAATAAAAAATAATAACCCTGCATTTTTGAATATCTTGAATAGATGAACTGAGCTGGGAACTTATAAATGCCATGTTTATTGTGTTTTAACACAAATCACAGAAGGCTTCTCTGCTTCGAAGCAAACAATAGTGCATGTCATCTTATACAGGGTGTAATTAGTGAAAACTGTAATTACCTAATTAGACATTGTGGACACACAGAAGCAGATGCTATGTTCAGTAAAGTCAGGACATTTTTATAAAAGAATGTCACAGAATGGGGGTGGATGCAGACGTGCATATCATTATTCAAACTCATGTCTGTTGATCAAACTGCATAAACATATAAAATTATTTGCCCCCAGTCCAAATAGCAGTCTTTTTCTTATGGAATAAAAATAAACCTGCCTCTATAATCTGAATTTAATAGGTATGTCTTATTTTTTATGCCTTAATTTGAATTTGTAAGTTAAGTTTTTAGTTGATTATACCATAATTGAAATTGTATTCCACATCTTGAATGTATATGCAAGGTTTCAAATTCTCTCTCTCTATCTACCTACCTACCTACCTATCTGTCTGTCTATCTATCTATCTATCTATCTATCTATCTAGTTTCTATTTACAACCCATTCCAAATTTCAGTTCTTCAAATTCAGATTTAAATTGTCAAAATGCTACATCTGGAAATCAACAACAAAAAAAAGTTGCACAGATTTGATCACCACCATTTCAGTCAATGAGCCAATAAATTAGTGTTAGAGAAAATTTGAATGTCAACTTAAAGAACTCAATTTGAAATGGCACAAAAGAAAACATTACTAGCAGTGATATACTTCTCAAATGAATTAGTGTATATTATAAAGCTGCAATTAAAACACTTACATGTTGTTAATCAACTGTTATTGAATACAAATATTTGTAATCTAGCACTTTTTATATTGATTAGTGATTAAAGGAAAAAAGACAGTAAAGCTATTAAAATAGCTTCTTCCCTATATTAGTGAGTGCTGTACTTTTACAAGAGACTGCATATGATATCTACGTACAGTGAAAAATTATATAACAGCCAGTTACATACAGACCAATTCCAACCTTCTCCTACCTAAAAAAAAGCAACTGTATACACTGTTTAAGGTCAGAATGAAAACATGACTGAACAAAACAGTGCTCAGGCTCACTTTGAGGATTTCAACCTGAGAAAGTCTTGTGATTGGACAGGACACTAAAAAATCAAGACAGCAGCGTTCTCTTTCTATCCCTCTAGCAATCTTCCTTTAGTGGAGAAGCACTGTGTCAGGAAACAGTGCACACCGTCATGCATCCTGCAATGATGCAAAGTGACTCTCTCATGGGGCTGGCCCTTCTGCTCCATCTGTTTAAACATGGAGGGGGAGAGGAGAAGAGCCAAACAAAAAAGTGCAAGTCATGGAAAAACAGAGCCGCAGTGAAACCACCTCTATTTGTGCTAGAGCGCACCAATGATTTAATTCATAACGTAGCTGCAAGTATTTTGGGGGATTGATTATGCAGTGACAGTGAGTTGATGCTTGAAGATGCAGTGACAGTGAGTTGATGCTTGGCAACCTTCCTACTAATGAAATGTGATTGCAAGTGATCAGTGATGATGCGTTCTAGACATATAATACTACTAGGTGTAAAGGGCTATCCCAAGATGTATAATAATAATATTAATACTAAGTCTGAGGAATCTGAGGCATAAAAAGAGGTTGGAAATTTGCATGTAAAAATAATTATAACTATACATAAAGACATACATAAAACCACACAAATGTCATAAATGGACTTAGGGGAATAAAAAGATAAAGTACAATAACAATGAAGTGTGTGTATATATATATATATATATATATATATATATATATATATATATATATATATATATATATATATATACCGCACAGATTCCCTTCTGAGGAAAGCATACCTACATACCAGTTGCCTATGTTGCTCAAGCTGAGAACACCAACTGCCAATTGATTTTGGCTGCTTCAAATTCCTTGGGTTCTGAAGAAGTGGATCCCTCTGTTACACGATTTCTGCGGAGAGCCTTGCTAGCCACGGGGCACATGATGCGAGAACTAGGCGGTCTCACTGTAGCACTCTTAACCGCTTGCAGGCAGGTCTGGTTTGCTCAAGCCAGGCTGTCAGAGGATTATAAAAAGACTTTGAGAGAGCTTCCCATTGTTCCAGGATATTTTTTTGTTCCAGACGTGTCTGAGAAGTTGGAGAGGCATGTGAAGTTGTCCGCGACCACTCAGCAGCTAACACAGGTGCAGCGTGCTCAGAATTTTATCATGCTCATCGTCGTTACGCACCGGTGCAGCCACACTTTTGTCATATGCCCTCTAAACGTCCCCAGGTCCAGCAGTGATTTCCTGGGGCTGAGGATGTACAGAAGCGTCACCCCCATGGTCACCCAAACCCCCACAGTGCCCCAGGGGGCCCGTGTCAGCGTCCCACCACAACTTTAAAAAGCCAAAGCCTCAAGGCCTGAGGCACTCGGGCCGGTGGTCAGACGTTTCACAACACGCCATTTGAGTTATTGGGAAAGCACAGGGTTGGACCCCTGGGTCTTTGCGACACTGTGCAACAGATATACTCTGGAGTTCTGACGCTGGCCCCCAACATTTTCGGGACGCATACCAACTGTTGTTTTAGACCCGGTTCGTTCTGCAGCTCTCAAGAAATTCGTTCCTTGTTAGAGAAGACGGCAATAGAGGTGGTTCAGCCCCTGACTCAGAGGGATGGGTTCTATTCCACATATTTTCTGGTTCCAAAGCGGGATGGAAGTTTTCGTCCGATTTTGGATTTGAGGAGACTCAAGAAGTTCTTAAAGAAGCTCCCATTCCACATGTTGCATACGACCGACGTTTTTCGGTCAGTGACGGAGGGAAATTGGTTCACGAGTGTTGACCTGATGGATGTATACTTTCCTGTTCCTATTGCTGTGCATCACAGGATATTCCTAAGCTTCAGCTTCAGAAACCAGGCTTACCAGTTCAGGGTCCAACCCTTTGGTCTTTCTCTAGCCCCTCAAGTGTTTACGAGGTATATGAAGGCTGCCCTGTCACCCCTGTGGTGCCAGGGACTGCGGCTTCTGCCATACCTAGACGATTGGTTGCTTTGCGCTCAGATGAGGGACTAGGCTGTGCACAATACCCAGCTGCTACTAGGCCACGTTGTCAAGTTGAGTTTCTTGGTGAACAGGGCAAAGAGCATACTGTCTCCCATGCAATCCATCACATTCACTGGGGTGACAATTGATTCATCCACAATGCGAGCCTCTCTGTCTCAGACGACGGACATCTTAAATATTTTTGCCCAGTTTTGTTTGGGGGCGTCTCTCTAGTATGGGATGTTATTGAGGCTACATCGGCCACCTCTGTAATTCCTCTGGTACTGCTTCACCTGCAGCCCCTGCAGGTGTGGAGAAACAGCCTTCTGCTAGTCCGTCAACGTCATCGGCAGATTGTAGTGACTCGCAGTTGTGTGCGTGCCCCCCGACGATGAACTTCACTGGCCTTTTTGACAGTAGCCGTTCCATTGGAGAATGTTCCCTCTCGTCGGGATGTGGTAACAACCAATGCATCCCTCAAGGATTGGGTAGCAGTGTCTGTGGCTAATGGTCAAGGGAGCGGTCTATGGAACACATCAACTTGCTGGACTTGCTTGCAGTTTTTCATGCCCTGAGATACTTTCTCCTGGTGCTGGCAGGCCGTCATGTGCTTGTGTACTCGGATAACACTTCGACGGATTTCAAGCTGAATCACTAAGGGGGCACGAGGTCAAAGAGCTTGCTATGGCTCACTCACAATATCCTCACCTGGTCACTCCCATGGTTTGCATCACTGAAGGCTCTTTATCTAGCAGGGATAAATCAGGCTGCAGATGCTCTGTCCAGAAATTGGCTTCATCCTGGCGAGTGGAGGTTCCACCTAAATGTTGTACGGGACATATGGCAGGAGTTTGGTGTGGTGGAAGTGGATCTATTCGCTTTGGAGAAAAAAACTCACTGCCGGTTCTGGTTTGCACGGATGGAAACTTCCAGTCCACTGGGGCAGGACATGCTGTCACACGATTGGCCAGATTGTCTCCTGTATGCCTTTCCTCCAATTCCTCTGCTGTGGGAGACACTTCACAGAATTGCATAAGGCAGGCACAGGGTGTTTCTGATTGCACCACAGTGACTGTCCAGACCATGGTTTCCCTTGCTCCTAACCTTGCTGAGGGACAGACTAAAGCAGCTTCCTCTCAGGAGAGATCTATTGTCTCAGCTTGATGGCTGCATTTGGCATCCAAACATGGCCCATCTACAGTTATGGATCTGGCCTCTGGGGCCGACTCCCACTTAGCAGACTGTGAGCCTTCGGTCATTCACACTGTTCTCACTGGAGGGGGCAGGTCTTGGAAGTCATTGAAGGTGGCTTTTCTTCCAGCTGTGGCATCTACAAAAAGTGTCGGATACAAAAATCTTCAAGTGCGCTTCACGCGCTGTCCGTGAGGCAGTCATGCATGAGATGGAAACCGGAGGGTACCAGAGTTGTCCTCTGGCCCAATCCAGCTTTACTTCCTAAAGTGCTCCTACACCAGTTCATTAATCAGTCGATCGAGCTGTGTTCCTTCTAGCCGACAGGCCTTGAGCAGCGTTCTCTGCTCTTGTGCGCCGTACGGGCCTTGAGGTGCTATGTAGAGGCTACAGCGCAGTTAAGACAGTCGGAAAAATTGTTTGTCTGTTATGGTGGTGTTACAAAGGGTGCCCCTCTGTCTAAAGAGAGGCTGTCACGGTGGGTAGTTGAGGTTATTGCCTTAGCGTACAAGCAGGCCTGGCAACTCATGCCCGGGATCATCACTTGCTATTCTACCAGGACTGTTTCATCTTCATGGGCTGCCTTCAGAGGTGTCCCTCTTAGTGATATCTGGGCTGCAGCGATATGGTCCTCTCCCTGCACCTTCACAAGTTTATATAATGTCAACATTGCTTCATCCCATGATGTGAGCTCGGCTGTGCTTCGCCAGTGGTTTGTTCTGGTGAGTTACTCCTCATGACTTTTCTGGTATGAGTCATCCACGACTGTTGCACCCTCTCTGGCGGTCAGGAGGGATGCAACAGAATGCTCATTACGAATGTAACCGTGCTTCTATGAATTCCAGATCACCACAGAGTTCCCGGTCACTCTGAGTGTGTGAGAAGATGCTCCGAGGTGAAGTGCTGAGCTTCAGTGGCTTATATCACCTCCACTCAGCTCACATCACCATGTGACTTGATTGATATTTATTTTCTTGACCTATCTGGCTGGTGCTGCGATCATCCACTACTGGTACATCCAGAATTCACAGAACCACAGTTACATTTATAACCAGTGTTTTGGTGCACACAGAGAGGTAGCCATATGGAAAAGTACCTCATGTCCACGGTTAAATATGATGGTGGCTCTTGTTTTGTGGGTGTTTTTCTGCCAGAGGACGTTGAGGATACATGGCATCATGAACTCTATTGAACATCAACAGGTATTAAATAAAAACCTGACTGCCTCTGCCAGAAAGCTTAAAAAGGGGCAGAAAGCTTAAAATTAGAGCTGGGCTGTAGTCCAGCCCTCCAACACCTCAGTCAGAAACATCTGATGTAGTGGATTACATAAAATTAACACTATGCGCAGGGGTCTGTCTCTCTCCCGTCCTGTGGCTAGCCCTCTCCCCTGATTGAGTGAGCTGGGCCAGGTGCCTGACGGGGAAATTGTGTCCAGTTGGCACATTCTTCCATCTGCTGTGATAGCTCCAAATGCCATTATGTAACCCTCTGTAGCCTATTCATTCCAAACTGGCTAGTGTTAAATCACATCCAGATACATTTCTGACAAACAGTTGTGATTTATATCCAACTTGGTTTCCAAATTATGTATTTTTTAATCACAAAATTCAAACATTAAATATTGTTTTGATGCTCTTTATGGTCCGTTAGCAGGGTAGCCATGCTCGTGGCTGCTGACTCAAAACAGCAGCAAAAAGCATGAGAACTGGATCATCTCCTTGTCTTAAATACATGTTTTATCAAAAAATAAACATGAATGAACATCAGACGGTATGTTAAAAATAGAGTGCTGCTTGCTGAACTTTATCATCTCTCATGTAATGACCCAATGTATGTTTTAACCGTGGGAAGATGCCAATAGTTTGGTATTTAGAATACACATTATATTTTTCCTTAAACTACTATTTAATGTAGGGCTGGGCAGTACAACTAAAAGATTTATCACGATATAATGTTTCATATCATTCGGTATCGATAATTATTGATAAATGTTAATCTGTTTAAAACAAAGACCAGCAGAAAAAAAGGGGTTGAATTTAACCACTGTATTTTTAATTTTCCCACTTTATTAAGGCTAACAACAAATATTTTTAGTCAAAAAACAGTCAAAAACAAAATAGAAATTAAAAATATATCTTCTCTTATCTTATATGAAGATAAATAAGTAAATAAGTGTTAAAGAAACTCTTGAACTTATTAAATAATTAAATAAAATGTTACAAAATGTGTGCAATGTAAAAGTGTAAATAGAACAATCAAGGCAAACTTTAAGGGAGATCAACATCGCATTATAGCGCAGAATGTGACTCCTGGTGCTCTTGTTTTTGCTCAGCCTGTTAGCATAGTTAGCCTATCCTCGTATAAAACTTCCACTTTAACACTTACTTCCGGATAATACTGTGCTGAGGTCCGCGTCTGAGGAGTCGAGCTCCTGCTCTGAGGACACTCCCTGTCCACCCCAGAGCCGACATTTTAACAGAAATGCACTGTAATTCCACATTCACTGTATATGTGTGGGGCACTGCACATATGCACTACAAGTCTCTCGCAGCTTGTGTATCTGTACTTGGCTGGGATGTTTTTTTTTGCAAAGCTAAAACACAATGGTGTTATGATGTTGGTCAGATGAAAAGAAACTAAAACAACTGCCACACTACATTACATAAAATATTTTTTCAACTTAAATTTGAAGATAGATGGTGTGCGTATTTGTTTGCACATTTACCTTATTACTCTGCCCAATATTTTGTGTTGAAGTCTCTCTGTCTATACAGACACACTTGTTAAGTTAAATAGGGTTATAGCAGCATAAAGTGATTATAAATAATGTTATAGCAGCATGGACTAAATAAAATTTATATTATAGCGGCAGGAATGAATTCAAAATAATGTTAAAGAAGCGTTGTAGCGGCACGAAGTCATTCTCCAAAATTCTCACTGACCCTTTTTTGTGGAAAACTACAAAAATAAACTTACAATCTGCCATTGATCCAAATGCATTGAAACGTTGTATCTGTGGGATACATTTGTCTACCATGTCAATTTTGAAATGGTCCGCAATCTTGAGAAGGAATCCTTACAATCTCCAATGGCAGCATGCAGGCTTACAGTTGCCTCTGTCCACGCTTGCAGCTGCTGCTGTCCGGCTTGCTGTTTATGTTTACATTTAGTTCTGTGTTGTCTCACGTAGTTAGTGTGTTGTTTCATGTAGCATCATGGTCCTGGAGGAACGCTGTTTCGTTTCAATGTGTATTTTACCAGCTGAAATGGTTGAAATGACAATAAAAGCCACTTGACCTTGGAGCTCCGCACCTTCCTTCGGCTTGTGCCGACCGGGTACTTTGCTGCAAAAACTGTTTCTTAAATGTTGATTTTTTTAAACGAGACAATACGTTCTGTGCAAATCAGACACAGCAGAGCACCAGGGCTTTCAATAAAAACACGTTTCAGTCCAGTCAACTTTGAAATTTTCGATGCTCCTCTGAATTCTTTCTTTTCGCCATCTCCACAAACTTGTGACCTCCCCACTCTCCACTGCGCTGCACTCACATTGGCTGCGTCCAAACTCGCGTACTGTGACAGTACCTACTAATCAGTATGTGTGTGTAGTATGAATACAATCCTGGATATACTACGTCTGGCATGTTAGCATTGTCATGTGACCTTCGAAGTCATCCTAAATCAAAAATCAAAAATCTTAAAGGGACCACCAGATTAAAGCAACTGCATTAACGGCAAAATGCACAACAGGAAAGTTAACTGAATCAGCAGTTTAATTTGGGCAGTGTTAACAGACTGAGGTAAATTCATTGCCATTAGCTTGGCTGGCTAAGGCATGATGGAGATCACAAGTTCAAACACTGTGACAACTGTTTTGTTGTTTAAACCTTCAACAAGTTAACACTTTATTCAAGTATTGTTAAACAAGTCTTCTTTAACCAAGGTTTAATACTTAAAAAGAGCTGACGCACTGTTTTCCACCATTTTTTTTTTCTGAGCTCGTCCGCTCAGATATATATGTGCATGCTCAGTTGGCAAGGAATTGTGGGTGCTAAGATATGCTTAGCTGTAGGCTAGGTACGATGCTCTACCAATGTATTTGCCCCATACTGATTTCTTCTGTTTTTGTGTCTCTCTCTCATCTCATACTAAATAGTATATCTCATACTAAATTGTTTTAGATCTTCAAGCGAAATACAACATAAAACAAAGGAAACCTGAATAAACACACAATATTTTTTTATTGCAGCAAAAAAGTTATCTAACACCTATCTTCAATGTCAAAACTAATTGTCCCCTTAGACATAAAATCTGGTTGTGCCACCTTTAGCAGCAATAACTGCAACCAAACGCTTCTGATAACTGGAGATCAGTCTTTCACTTACTTCTAGGACTAGGACTTACACCTATGCTTTGGATCATTGTCTTGCTGCATAATCCAGTTGCACTTGAGTTTCAATTTATATTCTGCTTTAGGATTTTCTGGTAGGGAGCAGAATTCCCTCAATTATTGCAAGTTGCCCAGGCCCTGAAGCAGCGAAGCATCTCCACACCATCACACTTCCACCACCATGCTCGACTGTAGGTATGAAGTTCTTTTTGTGGTATTCTGTGTTTGGTTTACGCCAGATGTAACGGGACCCCTGTCTTCCAAACAGTTCCACTTTCAACTCATCAATCCACAGAACATTCTCCCAAAAGGTTTGAGGATCATCAAGGTGTGTTTTGGCAAAATTCAGATTAATGTTCTTCTGGGTTAGCGGTGGTTTTCACCTCACCACTCTTCCATGGATGCCATTTTTGCCCAGCGTCTTTGTGATAGTGGAGTCATGAACAGTGACCTTTATTGATGCAAGAGAGGCCTGTCCATCCTTTGATGTTGTCCTTGGCTCTTTTGTGACTTCCTGGATGAGTAGTTGTTGTGCTCTTGGAGGAATTTTGGAAGGTCAGTCACTTCTGGGAAGATTCACTATTGTGCAGAGTTTTTCTATTTGGAGATAATGGCACTCACTGTGTTTCTTTGGAGTCCCAGAGCCTTTGAAATAGCTTTGTAACCCTTCCTAGACTGATGTATTTCAATCACCTTCTTCCTCATCATTTCTGGAATTTCTTTCAACTTTGGCATCGTGTGTTACAGGGTAAGACCTTTTACCCAACTTCATGCTGTTGATAAAGCTCTATTAAAGTGTTGATTTGATTGAAGAGGTTTTGCAGTAATCAGGCCTGGTTGCGTCTAGTCCAGCTGAACCCCATTATGAATGCAATTTCTTAGATGTGGGGAATTAGTAGCTACGGGGGCAAATATATTTTCACACAGGCCAAGTGGTACTGGGTTATAATTTTTTTTCTTAAAAAAATAACAATATAATTTAAAAACTGTATTTTGTGTTTACTCAGGTTGACTTAGTTTTATCTTAGATTTAGTTTTTATTTCTGAAACTATTTAGTATGAGATGAGACAAAAACAGAAGAAATCAGGATGTGGCAAATACTTTTTCTCAGCACTGTATTTAGGAATGGCACGTTAGTCATACTTACAACATACTTACAACAACCATATATATAGGAATATTCCTGTAATTGTAATGCCAATTTTAATGCCTATAAACATCCTATTCATAATAAAGGCTGCAACTCACGCATTGTCTTTGTGCCCTTTTGCCCATTTATGTATCTTGAGGTTGTTGTTTTTTATCTTGAGACGTCTCTTGAGAGAATGGCAACAAGTGCCGGTACACAAGAAAAAGTCACATTATGCCAGTCTGTTTTGATACAAAGTATGCAAATATTTGCACATTATGCTGTAGAAATACTTTGTTTTGCTGGTGGTAAAGAAGTGAAATGCAAGGATTTGAAAAACTATTTTCACTAAATGCATCTTGTTTTTTGTTTTTTGTTTTTAAAAAAAAACATTTATGAGCAACTGTAAGAACTTTAACATTCAACCCAAATACACAGTGCACACTGAAAAACATCACTCAGACGGAGACTTTCGATTTACTAGACATGTGATAGGGAACTGGCACCACAAAAAACAGAGAGTGTACAATTAATACAGTTCCCTACCACGTGTCTAGTAAATCGAAAGTCTCCATCTGAGTGATGCTTTCAGGCTAGTCCGTAGATCACTGGAAAAGGGAAGACCTTGGGGCAACATTGAACAGACAGGCGTCAGGGTTGCCGTGCTACAACAAGCTAACCAAGGCTTGTTTATTTTACCCAAGCTCCATTGCTTGAGAGAATGTCAGAACTGTCCAAGGTCAGCCACCTGGCATGTGCTGTGAAGTGTTGTTCTGCGTCAGTGACAGACTTGTTTTTGACTGTGTCACAGCAATGGGATTTTTTTCAAGGACTACAGCATTACCCTTTAACCTTTTAAAAACTACAAAACTGTCTGCTTCTGCACTTTATTTTACAAAAAAAAAAAAAAAATTAATAACATATTTTAATGTCAGTGTAACATGACAACACCCAAAAGCATGATTAAAATCTCCTTAAGTACAAACTTAATGAAATATCTCTGAATAAAACAAAATGCAATAGGAAAACAGTACGGAAATTTTATACAAAGCCCTTTTGTTGAATTATGGTTGACTCATAGAGCACCACAGACAGGATGTTAGTGTAGACAAACTTTTATTAACCCTAGAGAAGAAATTTATTTCCCTTCTGCAGGAATAACTCTGTGTGACTTTGTGTTCATTGACATGCATGAATGAAAAAGATATATCAAACTATAACTATAACAGCATTAACAGAAAGAATCAAAAACAGTAAATATATTCATTCATTCATTCATTCATTCATTCATTCATTCATTTTTAGTAACCACTTTATCCTGGTCAGGTTCTCAGTGGATCCACTGCATATTCTAGGAACACTGGATGTGACACCAGTGTATCACAGGTCACAATACTCACACGCATATTCACGTTTTAGTAGGCAGGCCGAAACTGGAGAACCTGGATAAAACCCTCATGGGTGTACCACCCATAATGACATTTCATGACCAGGTAAGTTCATATTGATATAAAATTATTTATTATACAGGGTGTCCCAAAAATCTCCATACATAGGGATAATTAACATTTTTCAGCAAAATGTAACTTTATTTACAAAACATCCTCTACATTTCTTTGTGAACACACACAGAGACGTCTCTCCAGACTTTGACAACAGTGTCGTGTATTGATGTGCTTACCATGCAACTTTGCAACAGTTTCCTGTTCCAGCCATGAGAATGATAAATGAGAACTAAATATGAAAAATTTTGGAAGACATTTTGCTAAAAAAAATTTTTTTTTATCTCCCCTAAATATGGAGACTTTTGGGACACCCTGTATATCGATCTTATTCAAGTAGTGTAGTGGCATTATATCTAGCATGTGCCATGAGGCAAAAATACAGCTACAAGTACAAAATATTTTAAAGATTTTAGCACACAGAATCTATTTCTTTTCAGGTCAACAAAATTGGGCATGAAAAAAAGAAGATCCTTCAGAATAGCACTCTATTCATAAAATAATGTACAAAGTTGAACATTATTAGGAATCTTAATATTGTTATATTTTGGTGGAGATCAAATGTCTGGAATATCTGACAGTTTTGACTTTGTGGGGAAATTTGGCTTGTACTGCAGCTTGTGTTAAAAAATAATAATAAAAGGCAACAATGTGTGTGTGTCTGTGTGTGTGTACGTGTGTGTGTGTGTGGGGGGGGGGGGCTGTAGTCATTTCTGTAAAATGTGCGCTTTTCTCACTATTTGGTGTGTGCGATATCAAATAATTTCTATCAGTTGCAAAAAATGCGAAGATGTTTATGTTGTTTTTAGACAATGAATTGAAAAGAAGATAAAGAACTTCTTAAAGAAAGTTTATGCTTTGTTGGATGGTAGGAAATAACCTACGAAAATATAAATTCACTGCAAAAAACATCAAGCTAAAATATCTTTAATATAGTCACATTTAGGAGTATTTCCTATTTTAAGATTACAATCAACTAAATAAATTATTATTAAATCTATTTCTAGTATTTTACTGATTTTGAGCTTGAATTATTCTTGTTCTATTAGCAGATAATTTTGCTAATTGTAAGCAATTATTTGTAGAAAGAAGCTGAAATGAAAAAAGATATTTATAAACCCGTTACATTACAATAACATCATTTCCCCACTTGTGGGGATTAATACTTTTGAAATATTATTTTGAAATGATTTCAAGTTTCGCTAACTCCATTTCTATTTCTCTAAGTTAATGTACAAACCTGCATTAAGTGTGCATGTCAAAAAGCTGTGGCATGAAGGCTTATTGAATCATTCCTGGAATAAGCCACTGTGTCGTGCTCTTCCTCTCCCTCACATACACACACACACACACACACACACACACACACACACACACACACACACACACGCCACTTTTCCCAGCCCCACACCACCCTGATAATGCAAGGTCATCCATTTTCTCACTATCTTTGCCTCTGGATTTTAATAAAACCATCTCCCTGATACACTGTTGCTGGGAAACACATCACACAATTGCTAAAAGGGTTAGTGTCCAGAAGATTAAATTCCTTTGTGTGCAAAGCTGATCCAGCAAATAAAGTGGCCTCAAAACAGTGCAGATGGCTGAATTGATCATTTAGTCCCGTTGTATATTTACTGTATATTTACACTCCCTTACAACAGTACAGAACCTATTGCAAGACCAATTCTTTAGCAATTCAGAATGTCCTGAAAAGGAAAGAGACCACTGGTGTACTAGCGACCAAACATCTAACAGGTTGGCCAAGGAAAACAACAGCAATTGATGACAGAAACATTGTGAGAGCTGTGAAGGAAAACCCAAAAACAGAAATCAGTGACGACTTCAACAACCTTCACAGGGCAGGGGTGACGGTATCACAATCCACCAGAGCAAAAATCTAGAAGTCATACCACCAGATGCAAACCACTCATCAGCAGTAAGAATCAGAAAGCCAGACACTGCACAATAAAGCTTCTGTAATAATGAACAATCATGAGTCGCCTACACTTGCAAATACCAACTGAATGCTCCCACGTTAAATAGGACTCACTGTCACTACTATTTAGCCATACTCCTTAGTGTACATTGTGTGGTTTGGAACACAGTCTAATTTTCTATTTCAATGTAATTATGAGGAGAAGAATGATGCAGCAAAACTCATGCTAGGAAATGTTCAAGTAGTGAAATTCAAAAATCATACATCTTGCAGTTTTAATACACTTTATGTCAGCAGTTCAAAGCCTTCATTAACATCTGTCCAGAGGTTCATAGGTCAAAATGTCCAATGACATGTGGAAGAGCACCCGACCAAACGTAAGAATATGGAAAGTAATGGTATGTGCTCACCTTCACATATAGCTGCTGGAACTCATCGAGGTTGAGGCGGCCGCTGGGGCAGTCCTTTAGGAAACCTTTGTACCACTGCTTTAGCTCATGCTCATTAAACTCTGTGTTCTTTACCAGATCATCCATAACCTCAGGGGTCAGCTTGCTGTTCTGTTTCCCCATGGTGTCTCTGCAGGAGACAGGCCAGAGAAAAATGAACAGATCTACATTTGTCTATAATTTATGACAACTTCTATATTGGCCAATTAAGTGATTAACGTAGAAAAGGTACATGTGCTCAAATGCAAAAAAAAACAAAAAACATTTTTTAACTTTGAGTTGATACAAAATATAAACACATCTAAAGCCTGTACCCAAATGTATGATGTGAATATGTTTGTGGCTGATTGCACTGGTGTTCCTATTGGCCATTACTGCATAAGTTGTGTAATTTTGTGTTAAAAACAGGCTTGTCCTCTTTGTCATTTACAAATAATACTGTTACACTGCAATACATAGTTACAAATAGTTCATAGTTAAGACCCCTTGATACAGTAACATTCATTAAAATATGATGGTGCAGTGATTTGATTACACAATCATCTCGAATAACCAGTTAGAAGATTATGTAATGATTGTGACAGGACTACCTGAAACAAGCACAGATGTGCTGAGCATCAGTTATACAATATATTGTGATATTGCATGTTACGATGTTAACAACACTATCATCTGTGATTTTTTTAATCATGGAAGGTACCTAGATATGAGACAAATTGCCACAAATATACTGGTAAATGGTCTGCACTTATAAAGCACATTACACTGGTTCTCATTCACACACACACCAATGGTAGCAGAGCTGTTATGCAAGGTGCTAGCTTGCCATCAGGAGCAACTTGGGGTTCAGTGTGTTTCCCAAGGACACTTCATTATGAGGAGTCACGTGGGCCGGGAATCGAACCGCCAACCCTACGATTAGTGGACAACCTGCTGAGCCACAGCCACCCATAATATACTGATATATTAAATTTACATTTACATATACATTTGAGGCCCAGTACAAAGGCTGTATCATGGTATTTGGTGATTATTATAGCTACTGAATCATGAATAGAGACAGTCAGTGGGGATGATATCATCAGATAGATAATTTAGGGTGTATCAAACATATGTTTGGTGTAATTAACCAGACAAAAGAGTCCTAACAAAAAAACACAATGAGCAATCAAAGTAATGGGCAAATTACATACGCTGATATGACCACAAGGAACACTGTTGCATGCATACAATGTATTTCGGTAAACACACAGGCATAGGTATGGGCAGAGAAAATTAGACTTGCATAGCTTGCATAACAGTTTAGAAGAGAGCGAGCTTTCCAGAAATCTCTGTGGAGGTTTGATGGAATAACATGACAGATGGCTTCTCAAAAAACCACATCAGAATTGAAGCCAAATCCTTTAAAATCCATAAATTTGCTGCCATCTTCCCCACTGTGCCAGTCCATTTTAGAAGGGTGATGTTATTTCAACTAGCTTGCCACTGTTTATCTGTATGACAAGCATCTGTTTTGAACCTGCTTCCGAGCCTGTGTCACAGGCGAACACATGTGACTGCACACACACAGATATTGCAGTGTTATCTGGGGGACTGGTTCATTAAGCAGTCACAAAATAATAAAGAGGCATTGTTACATTCTTAGACAAACAATTAATAAGCAAAGAAATAGAGATAGAATTGTAGTCGACTTTGAAATTTGGAAATAAACACAAACGGTAATTAAATTTCTCACATGAGTGGTATTTCATTTCCAAAGAAATGGAGGATTGAACAGCATTTTTTGTTCATGAATTTTCCTTGTGTGGAGGTGGATGAAGAATAGCATTTGCATTCAACTCCAGATCTCACCTCACCACCCACGCTGCACTGCTCTTGGAACTGCAATCCATGGTCAGAGGTCATGGCTAAAGTACACATCACATCATATACACAAAAAGCCAATGCTGCAAGATGATGAAAAAATGGCTCCACATCAAACAAGGTGGTAATGCAGGAACCCAGATCTTTTCAGATTATTTCGCCTCACATCCACCAGCTTGCCCCAAGCATTTTTATGTGACACAGCAGATGTCACTGTAAGGTGTTTACAGTACCCTCATGTGCTCTGAATCAGGAAAAAAATCAGCACAGACTGGTCCTCTATGGAATATAGTAAGTGTATTTATAAACAGATTCCAGATTTACCACATAAAACTGGGTTGTTTCTTTAAAAAGACTAACACCCCAACAGATTCAACTATTTTATAGATTAAAACCCTGGCAAATCAGTGTTTCTCAGAGTGTTTTGCAATCCAGAAAAAAAAGCATGTTGTGATACGCCATGATAGGGACATTTCAAAATAGTTATATTGTTAACACCATATATACTTCTTTAAAATAACATTACACAAAAATGCCATTACAAGGTGTGGTATATTTATTGAAACATGCTACATATGCATTTACAAGAACTAAACAGATACCATGATAAGACTGATATTGCGTTGTATGGATACAATGCAGTCATGTTCTAAAGCACAAGTAATATTTTCTATTGATTGGGTTTCTCTTTTGAGAGCACAGCATTTGCATAAAATGTACATCCACTCCATCCTGACATGGCCAATCTTTTACATTTGAATTGATCCTTACATTCAAAAGGATGTGTGTGTTTTTGTGTACTATAACGTCTTATTCAGGGAGAAATGAGATATTACAGGTAAAAAAAAAAAAAGTATGCTGTCTAGTGTATGAGCTTCAACGATGATCAGTTTAGTGATAGAATTGAGCACAAGACTCATAAACAAGCAACTATCACCTCCTGTCTATTTTCTATCTAGTCTAGATCACTGTTATTTATGCTTTAACAACAACAGCAAAAAAAAAAAAAAAACAGTGTGAAGCTTTTCCCTATACAAGCAGACCAGGTTGAATCGATCTGTATGAATGATTTTTGGCTTTTCAGGCAATGCTGCTTTAATGCAGCTACACAAAATTGATCTTTTTCAATTACACAGAGAGAAAAACAGGCTGCTATTGAGAGCAGAGCAGAGCACATCTGGCTCCAGTCCTGTCAACATTCACAACTAGATTATGACTAACAATTGTACTCAGCAGTAGATTCATTATCTTATTACCACTTCTGAAACAATTATGACAATCATTATCATTTTCGCAGCACTTGTGGTGTTTATTGGATATGAGGTTATTAAATAGTACAATGCTGACCAGCCCTTAGAAGCTAATGACAAGCCATACAAAGCTGTCACCACAGATAACAGAGGCTTTTCCATATACATAGAACACAACGTTTGTACTACACAATATATTCTTGTTAATAATTATTGGGATGTTGGCTGATATCGAAGAAGGCTGTAATACACATCCTGACCTATCTCAGATGGTTTTGAGATGAGTTTGTAGGGGGGTTTTCTTTTTAAATAATGGTTTTTACATGATCCAAAAAATGTAAACATGACAAATTTTGGGGAAACGGAAGACCCATGCCACATCCAAAGATGCTTAACACAATGCAAGATTACAGCTTAATAATGACTATGTTGTCATTATTGCTTAGTCTTAACTGAGCAATCCATATCATTCTATGGACTATATACAGTATATGATATAAATGAAAGAGGATCTGCTTTACTGGAGCAGACGCATTGTGTAACGTTCTCTTGCATCCATCACTTCTCTTCTTTCTGCGATGACCTTGAGGGTCTAAGTTCGTTGCAACGATAATGACTTGGCAATCTGACCTTTAAGTAAATTGCATTCTAGCTTATTAAGATGTTTACATCACTGACGCCCAGCTGTCGTAGCTTACTGCAGAGGAACTTTGCCTCCCATTAGGCTTAACTCTGGACTCCAATCTCACGCGCAACAAACTGATAAAGCGCATACCGACACAAAATAAAAACATGAGCAATGCCTTCAAGGTCCATTAACGAGTAAATAGTTACCAGTGGCCCTTTACACAAAACCATCATATGTCCTTTATTGTTTGTTTTTCTTTCATTATTGTAGGAATTGGTCATGCAAGTAAGTCCTGGTATGGTCGTTTTGAAGGCTTTAAATGGAACATGTATTTATCTCTGCAGGGAAATGCATTTAAAAGGGTTTTGTTATCACTGAAAGCATTCAAACGGAACGAAGGTGGCCGATAACGACGTGTAAATACTTTCAAATGCACGCGCTCCGTGCATATACATTGCAAGTGGAAGAGTAAATAATAATAATATTAATAATAATAAACACTTACCTTTTCCAAGGAGTAACAGAAAAAAACCTGTCTGTGTTTTCCGCTTCGAGTGACAATACAAGGTGAGTACAGACGTGTGTTTCCAAGGCGAGAAGTCGTACAATAGATGGAGAGGAGAAGAAAACCGTTAGCGCGCGAGCGAACGTGCACGAGCGCTCTCTCTCTCTCTCTCTCTCTCTCTCTGGCACGCAGCTGCACAAGCCTGGTGTGCTGCTAGAATAACAAATTAACACTAACACAAATTACACGCAACTGTAAATACACTATATTGCCAAAGTATGTGGACACCTGACCATCACCATCACACCCAGATGTGCTTGTTGAACATCCCATTCCAGATGTTTAGTCACCCTTTAATAAGCTCCATTGTTCTGGGAAGGGTTTCCCACTAGATTTTGGAGCGTGGCTGTGGGGATTTGTGATCATTCAGCTACAAGAGCATTAGTGAAATCAGGTACTGATGTTGGGTGAGGAGGTCTGGGGTGCACTCGGTGTTCCAGTTTAGTGTTCAGTGGGGTTGAGGTCAGGACTCTGTGCAGGACACTCGAGCTCTTCCAGTCCAAGCCTAAGACATCATGTCTTCATGGAGCTCGCTTTGTGCACAGGGGCATTGCCATGCTGGAACAGATTTAGATTCCGGTGAAGAGAAACTGTAATGCTACAGCATACAAGGACATTCTGTACAATTGTGCGCTTCCAGCTTTGTGATAACAGTTTGGGGAAGAACCACAGATGGGTGTGATGGTCAGGTGTCCACATACTTTTAGCTATATAGTGTATTTCCCTGCTGAAAAATCCAGATTAGTCTGAGCAGCTACCATCTGACAAAAGTAGTGAACAATTTACACTATTTAATTAGACATAATAAGCAGTGCCGCTCCTCCCTATACACAAACTAAGCCAGTTGCGTAGGGCCCCGAACCACCAGGGGGGCCCCTTGATCTCGTCTATTATTTACCGTTGGTAAATATATATATATATATATATATATATATATATATATATATATATAAAACATACAAATATATATATAAAAAATAAAAATAACTAAATACATGATTATATTGATTTAATGACTGCTCGGCAGGTAATGACATCACTGACATGTGTTTTGACATATGGCTGTGGCTTCCAAATGGAGTTATCCGTCAGGGGCAGAGAAAAAGAAAGAAAAGGCGCCAAGAACGTTAAGCAAAAGAGCAAGAAGAACTTAAAGCTATGTATTATTAGTAGTATTTTAAATTCATATTTAGTCTTGACAAACCATGCAATGAATTATTTAAAAACAATACTCCAGTCAGTCCAGATCAACAGATTCACTAGTTTATTATTATTATTATTATTATTATTATTATTATTATTATTATTATTATTATTCAGTTTTATTTTTCATAATTTGCCATTTGTTTCTTTGATTGTTCTTCGTCCATTATATAATATTGGCAGTGTACCTTAAATATATTATTGAAATAATAAATACTAATGTATGTTGTTTGTTGACAGTGAAACTGGTCTGAAAGAACAGATTAAGGGGTGGGGGTCATTTTGGGGTTTTTATGAAGGCAGTGACAGGGGCCCCCTGACAAAGTTTTAGAGCTTAGAGCCCCCAAAAGTCTAGGATTGGCACTAATCATAGGCAAGCTACAACAGTAAGGCAATTAAATCTCAAACTGGTGACCAGTTTAAACAAGTCATTAGGAAGCTGGAAAGCTGGCAAATATTGTCTACCAGCTTAGCCTGCGTTCATAGTTAAAATTAACTACTATATAATACATTTTATCTGAAATTTGAAGGGAAAAAAAACATAAAATTTTATTTCTTAAGATCATCTGTCAAACAGTGATCCACAGTGAACTACAAAAGATTACATCTTATCAGGTGAAAAATATCAGAATATACCTAGTCAATAAACCAATAAACCAATAACAGCAAACCAAATATAATATTATTAAACTTATTTCTAGACATCTTCTACTGATTTCAAGCTTGAAATAGCATACTGGAAGATGATTTTGCTCATTTTAACTATTTATTTTTGAAAAAGAAGCAAAATTATCTGCCAACAATTAAATCCAGAATTATCAGAAAAATGAATGTTTAAAAACATTGCAAATTTTTCAGTCAAGCAACTGGAGAACTGACCTTCAAACTGACTCTAACAAAACCATTCTCATAAAAATTGCTTTTTAAAAAAATAACAGTGTCTTATCTGTTGTCTTGGTGGTGCAGTGTCGCAGCAAGCACTGCCACCTCACAGCTCTGGGATTCCTGGTTCAATCCTGAGCTTGGGTTACTGTCTGTTTGGAGTTTCTGTGCATGTTCTCTCTGTGACTGTGTGGGTTTCCTCCAGATTCTCTGGTTTCCTTGCACCTCCAAAAATCATGGCAGTAGGTGGATTGCGTAAAAGAAATTGCCTGTATGTGTGGGTGAGTGTGTGTGTGTGTGTGTGTGTGTGTGTGTGTGTGTGTGTGTGTGTGTGTGTGTGTGTGTGTGTGTGTGTGTGTGTGTGTGTGTGTGCATGGTTCCCTGTGAAAGACTGGTGTCCCATTCAGGAATTATTCCCACCTCATGACCAGTGCTCCTAGGACAGGCTCCAGATCCACTATGACTCTGACCAGGATAAAGGGTATATAAGGTGTGTGTGTGTATATATATCGATCAGCCATAACATTAAAACCACCTGCCTAATATTGTGTAGGTTTTGTGCCACCAAACAGCTCTGGCCTGTCAAGGCATGGACTCTACAAGACCTCTCAAGGTGTGCTGTGATATCTGGCACCAAGGTGTTAGCATCAGATCCGTTAAGTCCTGTAAGTTGCACGGTGGGGTCTGCATGGATCGGATTTGTTTGTCCAGCAGATGCTTGATTGGATTGAGATCTGGGGGACTTGGAGGTCTCCAAATTTTGTTATGTTCCTCAAACCATTCCATTGTAGACGCTTTCAGCGGTGGAGAGGGATCAGCATGGGCACTCTGTCTGGTCTGCAGCTACGTAGCCCCATCCGCAACAAGCTGTATTGCACTGTGTGTTCTGACATCTATCATAGCTAGCATGAACATTTTCAGCAATTTGTGCTACAGTAGCTGTAGCTTTGTTTACAGTAACGCAACAGTACACCCAACTCTGGGCATGAGGACTGCAGATGTGGCCAGAGCAATAAACTGCAATGTCTGTAATGTAAGATGTCTAAGACGGTGCTACAGGGAGACAGGAAGGACACCTGATCATCCTTGCAATGGAAAATTACATGTAACCATGTGTTTCCCCCTGAAGTGATTGAGAACTTGCAAATGCATTGGTGGAAGAGTGAGATAACATCTCACAGCAAGAAATGATAAATCTGGTGCAGTCAATGAGGATGAGATGCACTGTAGTACTTAAGAGCTGGTGTATTGTTACTTTTAATACCCCCCCTTTGTTCAGGGACTCATTATTCTATTTCTGTTCATCAAATGTCTGTGAATCTTGGTCAGTTTATGTCTCAGTTGTTGGATATTTTTACATTAATACAAATATTTACAAAAAAATATTACAAATATTTTAATATTATGTTAAGAAATTTGCTGGAAATAAAAGCAGTTGAATGTGAGTGGACGTTTCTTATTTTGCTGAGTATATATATATCATCAGGAATATTAACCGATTCCACATGATCAAGAACACCAATTACATGGCAGCAGCACAATGCATATCAAGAGCACTTTAGTTCACAGTTCACAGCTAACAAGATTAAACCCTTGCCGCATGAGTAACTGTGCATTTCTATGGGAATTAATGGCCTGAATAAACCTTGCAACTGAAACATCTGAAGATTCCACACACCTTTTGGTCAGTGTAATTCCAATTTCCTTAAGGGCTGGCATGGTCTTTAAAACTATAATTTGCAAGCTCAGTACAAAGCCGAAAGATACCAGACAGCGCTGAGGTCAGTTATGACGGAGTATAGAGGGACTAAACATTTAATCAGGATTGTTACTGATGATTAAGGAGACTGGGAGTTATCCAACCGTTACTGATCACATTCTTCCTCTGTCTCATCTCTCACTTGTACACAGTCCTCTGAGAGTTTATAATGGAAATAGTTATTTTGAAATAATATGCATAAAATCTGATGGAGAAACAAAGGACTGATGCTAATTAGAAGTACATTAAAAGTCTGTAGCAGACCAGCCATTTAGCAGGATTGTGTTATTGAACTCCTAACAAACCAAGAGAACCACCCCAGTGCTCTGATTCCAAAAGAGTACTGTTGTTAGATTAATAAAATATGTTAAGCACTGTTACTGAATTGGTGTCTGATTGACACAGTAAGGCGGATTTTACTGCTGTGGAGTCCATTTGAAATTTGCTTCCCATTTCAGGGACACATGAAGATCACTAGGTTTCAAAACAACATGCCAATAATTCTGAGAGTCTAGTCCCAGTAAAACTTCATGGCATAACATGGGATAATGGTGCATCAAGCTAGTAAGAGAAAATCCATCATATGCTATTTACCATTCTGCAGCCCCCTTAGACCTAGTTTTGACCGTTATCAAAGGTTAAGCAGGATATAGTGGGTGATGAAAGGACAGTAACCCTGTAAGACAGGTCAACTGAAGTGCAGAGAAAGGAAGACCAAAAAAAAAACCCACAGACACATTAATGAGGACATTACAGTGCATATGAATACCGAGCTAAAAATGTCTCTATAAAGAAAGGTACTTAAATTAGTATCACATGCATTAGTGCACTTTGTCTTTGCAATGTTATTGAATTTTTAATATTCTGCTGAAGAAACAAAAGATTGCAGTTAATTAGAAGTACATTAGTAACGTCTGTAGCAGACTAGCTATGTAGCAGACTTGTGTTCAACCAGCCCAAGAGAACCCATCTCACGCCCCTCCTCATCTCCTTCCACTGGCTTCCTGTAGCCGCCCGCACCAACTTCAAGGCATTGATGCTCACATACAAGATCTTGTCTGGAACAGTACCCTCCTACCTCAACACTCTCCTGAAGGCTTATGTTCCCTTACACAATCTGCGATCAATCGATGACCAACGCTTAGTAGTACCTACTCAGTGTGGCTCAAGGTCCCTTTCATGAACCTTCAAACTAACATTAGCCCAAAATGTGTTCTGTCCTATATTTACCCAGAATTGGGGGTTGTATTAATAAACTATTAAATTCATGTAAATATATCAAAGATTCTATATTTCACTCAAGTTATCAATAATATAATAAACATTGTTGTATTAAAATAGAAAATAATGAAAAATACAAGCATTTTGGACCTGAGATATGGATGTGTATACCCATTCTATAGATAATATCCTCATTGGGAAGTTATATGACATTTACTGTAGTGATCCAAGATGCTCTGTTTTCCAGAGGTGGAGGTCTGACTTCATTAATGGTAACCTTGGACTATCTGAAACAAATCAACTGTGCCTGTAACATCAAAGAGATAAGCAAGACATTGATAGGATAGTGAGACATCAAAGTGTCCTATAAAACACCAGAAGGTATCTTCCCATCCTTTTGAAGTTCTTAAGACATTAGGGGCTTCTCCTGTCGTACATGCTCTTCTGTGTAATTTGTTTAAAGCAAATAATGAGATCTAATCACTCTTTAATGTGGCCTAACCTCTCACGGAGAATATCACTGAAATCACGTTACATTTACATTACCACTGTATTTAAATGACAGAAAAATTATTCCTTTGATGGAGTAGTTGGTAATAATTGTTGAAACAACAGTGTTCATCAGACAATGAAATCATTGAGTGTGTTCATGTGCAAAGTAATCTGATAATTGAAAAATAAATCTGATTTTAGCAAAAACAAGTTTAAAAAATCCCCATTACCCAATCCCTAGAATAGCTGATAAATGTCTGGGTTACGCATGTAACCCTCTTTCCTGAAAAGGAAATGAGACGTTGTGTGAGCTTTATGCTGTGGAAAGTGCCCTTGCGCGTCACCGGTATCTGAAGCTTGTGTAACATCATGAATTTATTGGCCTGCCATGATCAGGTGATGTGGCAATTAAGCGTGTCGCATGATATAAAAATGGCACCTATAAACCTCAGCCTCTATTATCTGAAGCGAAGACGCAATTCACAGGCATGCCCCAGTATGACAAAGCTACACAATGTCTCGTTCCCTTTTCAGTCATGTAACCTAGATGTTCCCTTTCAAAAGGAACTCAATGTTGCGTGAGCTTTACGCTGTGGGAAACGCCACCAAAGCAGATCAGAAGCTGCTCCGACTTACGCCACTGGCCAGAGAGGTGGACGTTAGTACAGAGAGCACTTACTGGACGCAATACGTGCCATTTCTCTTGTTCTGGTATGAGGAACAGAGAAGGGCAGAAAGCCTGCAACACTACTGGCTGGGCACAAGATGTAGGCACTTTAGGAATATAATGCGGCATAGGATATAGGAAGGCCTTAGCTAATCCAAGGGCAAAGTCAAGGCAGGAAGGTCCAACAGAGAGAGCTTATACATCTCCTACTCGCTTGAGAGATGTCAGAGCTAGCAGAAGAGCTACCTTTAGAGTCAGAAACTTCTCAGAGGGTGACTCGAAGGGCTCAAATGGAGCACCTGACAGACCTTCCAGGACCACAGAAAGGTCCCAGGAATGTATTCCTGGTCTGCAAATAGGCCTCAGCTGCCTGACACCATGCATAAACCTTGAAGTTAGAGGATGTTGCCCCACAGAGGTTCCATCAATAGGCGCATGGCTGGCCAAAATGATGGCCACGTAGATCATGATTGTAGAAGGAGCCAACCCTGCTAAGAAATGTTCTTGTAAGAACTCCAGGACTGTAGCTATTGCGCAGTTCACTGGGTCTAGCTGTCATTCCTCACACCACAGGACAAAAAGTCACCACTTGAGCACATACAATTTGCTCATGGATGGTGCTCTAGTGTTCAACATGGTCTCTACAACCTCAGTTGTGAGACCAGAATCTATGAGCTGGTGCCCCTCAGGGGCCAGACCAAGGGTGATAAATCAGCCCTCCAGCCTGAGACAGTAGATCCCTGGAGACAGAAATTCAATTAAATTCAATTTTATTTGTATAACACTTTTAACAATGGACACTGTCTCAAAGCAGATTTACAGAAACATATAGCCACAGGATACAGATTTTAAGTGTGTGAAAATATCCCTATTGAGCAAGCCAGTTCAGCCTAGACTTAAACACAGAGATTGTGTCTGAGTCCCAAACATTAATTGGAAGGCTGTTTCATAACTGTGGGGCTTTGTAAGAAAAAAACTCTTCCCCCTGCTGTAGTCTTCACTATTCAAGGTACCAACAAATAGCCTGCACCTTTTGATCTAAGTAGGCATGGCAGATCATAGAAGACCAAAAATTTTGCTTAGGTACTCTGGCACGAGACCATTTAGTGCTTAATAGATCAGTAGTAGTATTTTGTAATCAATGCAAAATTTTATTGGGAGCCATTGCAGTGTGGATTAGACAGGGGTGATGTGGTCATACTTTCTGGTTCTAATAAGGACTCTTGCAGCTGCATTCTGGACTAACTGGAGTTTGTTTATGCACCTACTGGAACATCCAGAGAGTAAGGCATTACAATAATCTAGCCTAGAGGTGACAAAAGCACAGCTAGTATTTCTGCATCATGTAGTGACATTATATTTCTTATCTTAGCAATATTTCTGAGATGAAAGATTTCTGGGAGGAGTCTCCCAAGGAGTGCTGTCTAGCAGGGATATTATCTCTGAGAACCATATTCAAGGTGAAAAATACGGTGCTACTAGCTGCTACTTGTTGTCTAGCAGCAGACATAGACTGTCTTGGCGAACTCTCACTAGAACTTGTGGGAGCAGAGCGATTGGGGGAAAAGCATACAGATGTGACCTCACTCTTGTGTTCACCACAGCATCCAGTCCAGGGCAAACCACAGCGGGCAGTGTGTTGTTTCCTCAAAGGCAAACACATCCACTTCCGCTTGGCCAAACCTCCGCCATACAGACTCCACCACTTGAGGATGGAGTCTCCAACCCCCGGGCCTCAGCCCCTGCATCAACAGGATGTTTTCCCCCACATTCTGGTTGCCAGGAATGTACATTGCACAAACTGACAGAACTTTATTGCCTGAACAGGGGGCGTGAACGTAACAATCCCTGCTGGTTGATCTATGAGACCACCGCTGTCTTGTCTATCACAACTAACACATGGTGACCTCTCAATTGAGGAAGAAAGAATTTCAGTGCTAGAAATATGGCCTTCATTCCTAGGTGATTTATATCCCACTCCAGATGAGGGTCGCTCCAAAAACTCGAGCTGGACAGCCATCTAAGACCATGCCCCAGCTCCGAACTGGACACAACAACCCTTTTCTACGGTAGACAAAACCCATGGAGACACATTTGACAGTAGTTCCCATGCTGCCAGAGGGTCTTTTAGTGATGTAAACTTTTCCACATTCTATTGGAGGGAAAGCATCAGATTTTCATTCCTGTGACAGATCACTGACCAGAGAACACTGAAAACTTGGGACAGCCTTGGCTAGGGGAGGCCCTACAGTAGTACTGGGGGCTAACCGCCCTAACAACCTCATGTCCCCTGATACGTCCTTCAGCAGCCCCTCAGGACCGCCCTTCCTTTGTTTGCTTGGCCTTTATGACCTTTCTCAGTTCCCTTGGCTCTCCAAGTCCATTCTCTAACTGAACTAAATGATTTTTATTACTATAAAAAAGCAAAACGACAGTGGGGGCGGTGCCGCAGTGGGCAAGTGATGTAATAAGTGTGCGGCCTGAACACCGGCTGTCGCAGCAGGCCTAATGTGCACTACTGTGCCAAAACTCTCCAAATGTCACACTGCATATACAGCATCAATGATATAGTGGAGATAAAAAAAAAAAATTAAAAATTTTTTTAAAGTGTACACACCCTGGAACATTTCCTATATTTACTATATTTAATATATAGCAACCAACTAATTCAAGGGAAAAGAAATAGAAATGTTTTAGTGGGGAATAGAAAAAGAAAAAAATTACAATAATCCATAATTGCAAAAACTAGCAACAATTAATATATTAAAGGTAGAAAAAGACCTGACATGATTTTTGTTGGTTTCTTTTTCACATCACAAAAACATGCCGATTTTAACAGGGATGTATAGTCTTTTATTATCCACTGTATCAGATATAAGCAAAGTTCAATACTATCCTTACAAATTGTACAAAACATGTATGAATAAAAAGAGAATAGACAGTGTCCCAGACAGTGATAGACAGAGACAGACGTGATGTGAAGAAACTTGACATTACTCTCCAGAATCTGGATGTGACATAAGAATCATGATAAAGTTATGTAAGGACTGCTGCTAGACAGACATACTAAGCAATGAACAGAGCCACTGTGTTCATTTCCTCCCTCGTTTGAAGGCAGTGTCAAGCTTGGAGGGATTGTAATCCCCCCTCCCCACCCCATCAATGGTATAGGCTTGGAGCAAATGAGGACTGCAATGCAGCAAAACATCTAACGAGAATTATTTGAGAGGAGCTGATTGCCAGAGCTGCATGGCAGAGTGTAAATTTACTCTTCAAAGGAGCAAACCGAACTGAATTCAAAACTGAAACATGAAGCAGAAAGCAAGACTCAAAGCTGCAAAGGATGTATGTAATGAATTGGCATGACAATTCCATGTATTTTGCCCAACACGATTTACCCTGTTTAGTTCAGTCATAAATGAGTCACAAAGCCTCATATACACAGTGTGATTGTGTATGTTCATTAAACCTACATGGTTCCACTCTCCAGGGTTTGTTTGGCAAACATTCAGGAATCAGGTGGCGTGAGAAATCAATTGCTCACTTTGTGACCTCTGTGGGCTGGGGGTCAACACGCCTGCACATACTGCATATTCAATAACTCTCTGCTCTCCCCTGTAGTTATCTGGAGATGCTGCTGAAAATCTATGCTATCCAAGAGAAATCTGTACCACAAATGGGTAATCAGTACATCATAATAACTGCACACTGATATCTATACTCAGTTGTGGATTATAGTAAGAGCTAAAGAAGTAACATTATGAATTTTCAAGTGATTGTTTATTGTGTTGCACAATGATCCTGGTTTACAGACATATCACTGTTACTCATAGGTTCTGCTGCTGAATTGTGAGAAAAATTGGTAATCATGGATTCAATGAACAAGCTAGTTGCATATAGACACACATACAGAAAATTGCATAAAATTATCCAGTGTGACTGGAGACCTATTGCTATGGTAACAAGCCATGCACCCAGTTTCCTGAATGCCATTTGCTTATTTCTCTGCACACCTGTGGTCTCTGGGTGGGTGGGGGTCGGGGGGTATGGTTGCGCTATGAATATGCACAAGGTACCACCTGTCCACACTGCCACCTAAGCAACACAGCAGCAGCATTCTGTGAATCTCACTGTTAATTAGCATCATTGTTCTCCTCTTAACAGACAGCACTAACATGTAAAGAGCAGCTCAGGCTTAGAAATCATCCAGAGCATTGCCATAGTGCTGCATATTAGAGCTGTAATGAATTGAACTTCATTCTGCTTAAATGAATGTCTAACACAAATGGAGTTAGTGACAATGGTCAATGCTGGATAGCAAATGATTGTTATTTTGAATTCTGGGCCAGTGTGCGTGTGATTCCCTATAATGGATTGGCATACCATTCATAGTGTATTGCTGCCTTGCATCTTAACCAGGATTAAGTGGTTACTAAGAATGAAAGAATGAATAAGTATGGTGAGTACTTTGTGTTTACATTTGTAGTCATTTTATAGTCAGTTTGCAGACATTTCCATTACATTATTGCACAGCTGTTTGAGTTTCATTTGCAGGATCATTAGTTAGCGTGCTATCAACTTCCCATTATGCTACTGAGGTCCAAAATGTTCCTCTGCTAAAAAAAAAAAACACCTCCCTTTCAATCTTGTTACAGTACTGTATGTATGGAATACCTCAACCCTTCTACCTCACTCACTGAACCATACACACCCACAGACGCCACACTCTTCTCTGCAGTGGCTCATAACATAGAACACGACTTCATTAAAGTTTCAGTGTTCCAGCATGTCTCACAGCTGCTGTAGCTCTCCTGAATTCTCCACCTTCCACATGACTGCTTATTAACCATGGAATCCACTTCCCCAAAAACGCACCAATCCATCTGAAGAAAAGAAAATAATAGGGGTCTAATGCAATGCCATTATCTGTATTTGGTTAGTGCTCAAAACATGTCCCTTGGAACATCCTGGAAAGCCTACTACTGTATCTTCTATCTAATGTGATTCATTAATGAAGCTACCTGTGTTTCCAAACAATCTTTCTCAAATCAAGAACGTGTTATTTACAGGTGACAATAGTCATCTAATAATATTTGATCAGATTTATTTTCATTTTTGTGTTTAGTACATTCCAGAAAGATCAGAAAAGTTCAATGGACACAACAGAATCATCTATAAAGCTGGACATACTTGGAGTTCTTCTACGGTCCTTGAAGCAGCTGTTCATTATAATGCCTCTATGATTTTCCAGGATAATTTTCTTTTAATAATGATGGAGAGACAAAAACCACACGCAATGAAAAAACAAGTTATTAATTTAAATACTTAAAAAATTATTTTTGGAGACCCAGCAGAGAAATGCCACCCTGTGCACAGCACACAGTATTCATGGGACAGCATGCTCTGTAAATAAAAGAATTTCTATTGTTTGTACTGAAACATGGTAGAAATATGTTTCTGATCGTTATTTCATTGTATTGTTTTATTCTCTGATTCATATAATATTAATGATCTTGATCTTATTCCATTAGCAGGGTTGCCAAGTTCTGTGTATAATGTCAGAGGTTTGCAGATATACAATACTGTATACTATATACGCAACCCTGTTAACTTATTTCCCCTGAAAAAAATTGATAAAAAGAATAAAAATGTGTCCACCTTCTCCTATATACAAACATTTGGGGATAGTTTCATGTGTTTTTGTTGGATTTTTTGAGTTGTTGTTAGGGTGGAAACCTGGCAACCCTCCCTATAGAAACAAATAAGCAAACAACAACAACAACAAAAATGCTACATTTTAAAATAAAAACATTGTGCTAAATTGGGGTCTCAACACAGACACCTATTCACTTATTCCTAGTCCAGGCACTCAGCCTTACTGTACATTCAATGTGAAATAGTGACATCATAGATTTGCCATTCAACCTGTGTCTTTGGACAGCCAAAAGGTACTCTCGTGTACTGGGGTACAGCCTTTTATTGCCAATCAAATAAGCATTTTTTTCAGCTTTTCAATCATATCATCCAGGTTGTATGTGAAGTCCTAGAAGCTGACCATTAGAGCCAAATATACTATGTCAGGATGGCTTGCCATTTTTATTATTCATTTTGTCACTGAACCACAAATCCAAGGCTGGTGCAACACATTCATTATTTAACTCCTGAGTTAAATATCCTTATGCTTAGCTTTGCCTATACTCAAATGTGTGAGATTTAGAAATGACAAGCAATAACTACAACTACAGTGTTTATCAAAGGGTCAACAGAAAGACACATTTCTACTGAAATCAGTCCAGCTCACTGCAGGAGTGCATGCTCCAATCAATAGTAGAAGCAGCATCACCAACAAAGAAAAGGTGATTCCACATTCTGCACAATATCAGTAATCCCTCTGTGAATCCAGTGGTGTGAGAAAAGACAGAGAGGACCTCTTTCTCCCTTTGATTCACCTTGCTTCATTGTTCAACAGGCAATTTCTTTTGACTGTGGCAAAGCCAGGCAGAGTAAACATATTGCTTTTTGTCAGCAAAACCCCACACTTCCCAGAAACCTAAGAGGCTAAGTACATCAGATACATTATAGTGTACACCTGTAAAGTTTGATAAAAATAAACTGTTGCTGTTTGATTCAGTTTTTTTTAGACTGGGCCTGCTCAGTCAATATCATTATAACTGGCCACTACAAAGAATATGCAACTATACACATAAAACAAAGATTAGATGTAAGGTATAAATTGCTTGCAAGGAAGCTGTTGACTTTAGGTGCTCAGGGGTATATAATAAAACAAACAGTCTGTACAGGATTTTGCAGATTTTTTTTGTGATTGATCTGGCCAAAAATTCTTGATTTTGCTCTGGCTTTTTTCAAAATTTGTGTTTTCTATGCTTTTATTTATTTTTTTTTTTTTTTTTGTAGAAAACTACTTGAATTGGCAAAATTGCAAACACAGGATTCTTCTTGAAAACTACTACCAGTGAAGACACCACTTTCTTTCTAAATATAGGACTTTAATGTAAATGCAGGACATATAAATTATTATACATTTTGGGGTAAGTTTTGCACAGTAATTTGAGTACAGTGCCTTGTGCAAATATTTACACTGCTTGAACCTTTCCAGTGGGGGATAATGCTTATGCACAATCACTATATTCTAAACAATATACTTCAATATTTTGGGCCATTTTTTGTACAGTATATTTCATTTCCAAGTTTGCAAAATATAGAAAAGTTCATGGGGGGTAAATAATTATGCAAGACGGTATTTCATGTAAATAATATACTGTAGTTAGTAAGCGTTATAAGAATAGGATTTGCTCAACCTGATTATCAGAAAATTGCTATTGTAGATAACCTGCATGGAGTAAACATGATGGTTGTGAAGTCATCTGCAAGGACAAGTGCAGTGTATTCCTTCACACCCTCCACTGTAGCTATGGCAACTAAATACTGGCTCTTATGTAATTTAATCACTGATATTCACCTCATAAAATAAGGGAGATTAGAAACAGTAAGGACTAGCGTGTCTGCATGTCCTGTCATGTTTCTCATCATCTCAGCATAAACTGTAAATTTAGCCTCAGGAAAGAATAAATAAAACTTAAATAAAATTAAGTAATAATAATAATAATAAAAAAAACATTTTTGCACAACCTCATACATAAATGTACTTTGCTTGCATGGCTCATGTAGGAAAACTGACTGAAATGTCGTGTTTCTCTGGAAACTTATGTTTTCACTAGCTCTACGTTTATTACAGGAGTTTGAGCTTGAGCACCACAGCCAAAAATAGACTGAAGTTTGGCATAAACCCATCCAACTGGCTGGCAATAGTGAATACACTGCAGTTACTCCATGGATTCTTCTTCAGATATACAGTAGTATATGGATTTATCTGGTTATCAAATAGTCAGACAATCTGTAAAGTCATTTTTAATTGCATTCCTACATGATATTTTTATATTCTTTGATGTAGTATATAGAGGTTGCCTAAGAATCATCAATGTTAAGGTCATGTGCAATTGAGCAAAGAAAACATGACCTCCAGAATGATCTCCAAGATTCTAACCAGTCTGCTTTCAAAGTGACACACTACACATGGCCTTTGTGGCCATTATGGAGAAGCTTTATGCCACTAGATCAGCCATACTGTCATCAGTCCTCATCGTCCTTGTTCTTTCAGCAGCATTCAAAACAGACAAACTCAAGACTGTCCTCATGAGTCTTTGAATTCTTGACAAAACATGACAGTGGTTTGCTTCTTACCTGGAGGGACAGTCATATCAGGTGACATGGAGTGGATGCACATCTGGTGTATGCAGACTCTACACTGTGTCTTGTCCCACAAGACACCTCTTCTGTTCTCCATCTATACCTACTCTCTCAGTGAGGTCATATAATCACACACAGGTTGGGGCGGCTGTTGCTCAGGTGGTAGAGTGGGTTGTCCAATAATCGTAGGGTTGGCGTTTTGATTCCTGGCCCACATGCCAAAGTGTCCTTGGGCAAGATGCTGAACCCCAAGTTGTTCCCAATGGCAGGCTAGCGCCTTGCCTGGCACCTCTGCAGCCATTGGTGTGTGAGTGTGTGTGAATCAGAAACAGTGTAAATTGCTTTGTAGAACCACTAAGGTTAAAAAGTGCAGATTTTCAATCCACTGCTAACTCATCCACTCCTTTCCTCCCATAGGCACTCATGTTTCTGCGCAGATCTCAGCATGTCGGTCAGACATCTCCTCATGGATAGCAGCTCATAAACTGAAAATAATATCCAGAAAGGCTGAATTGCTGGAGATGCATCCCCATGTCAAGATCTCATGATCTCCCTGGACAGCTCTCAGATCTCACCGTCTGTCACTGCACACAACCTTGGTGTAGTCTGGACAAGCAACTCTCCGCACATCACTAAACTGACTTGGACATGCAGGTTTCTCATTTACAACATCAGAGCGATCCGGCCATTTATATCCATGCAGGCCACTGAAGTGCTTCTTCAGTCCTTTGTCATTTCAAGAATGGACTATTGCAACACACAACTGGCAGGCCTGCCCCTACATGCCATCCAACCCATTCAACTGAACCAAAATGCAGTTGCATGACTTAAACTCTTCCAAATTCTTTCACACCACTCCACTGCTACACTTCCTCCCCACCACCCCATTGCTACACTTGGTTTCCCATAGCTGTCTGCATCAGATTTAATACACTGATGCTTGCCTTCAAAGCCCAAAATGGACCAGTACCCACCAAAGAACTTATTACACCCAGCTCTACACCCCACTCCCTTCAAGTCTCTAGCACTGCTGAACCGGACCCACCATCTCTCAGGGTACAAGGAAGATATGCATCAAGGCTCTTCTCTGTCCCGTCACCCAGGTTGTGCAAGGAATTTCCCCCGGTTGTCTTCAGACAAAGACTGAAGGCCAACTTCTTCATCAAGCATTTGAATCAGTATTGAACTATCTTTTTAAAAAATAACCCTTGTAAGTAGATACATAGTGCATTATTAGTAGCTAAGCTGGCTACCTGTCTAGATACTGCTATGGATGCTCCTTACTTTTACATTTATTTTCTTCTGTATTTTTTTATATCCGTAAACTGAAAAAGGGGAATATGTGGTTCGTCAGATATAAGAGAAAATATTATGTATAATTTTACTATACATATGTTTTACTTGAAGAACAGGGATCTATCAGAGTCTGATCTTCACAACACATGTTTGTGGACATGTATCATGGAATGAACAAAGGAAATTTATGAGGACCTCAGAAAAAGAGTTGTTGATGTTCATCAGGCTGGAAAAGGTCACAAAACCATCTCTAAAGAGTTTGGACTCCACCAATCAGACACAGTCAGACAGATTGTGTACAAATGCAGGCAATTCAAGATCATTGTTACCCTCCCCAGGACTGGTCTACCAACAAAGATCACTGCAAGAGCAAGACGTTTAATAGTCCACCTTAGCCCCATTAAAACAAACTTGAACGGATGCCTGAATATAAAGTTCAATATTGCAGTTAGAACAATAAAAAAAAAAAAGAAAGTAAAAACAGATTTTTTCAGCGCACGGTGGCTTAGTGGTTGGCAAGTTTGCCTCACGCCTCCGGGATCCGGAGTTCGATTCCCGCCGGGACCATGTGCGTGCGGAGTTTGCATGTTCTCCCTGTGCTATGGGGGTTTCCTCCAGGTACTACAGTTTCCTCCCCAGTCCAAAGACATGCATGGTAGGCTGATTGGCGTGTCCATAGTGTATGAATGAGTGTGTATGTGATTGTGCCCTGGGATGGACTGGCACCCTGTCCAGGGTGTACCCTGCCTTGTGCCCGATGCTCCCTGGGATAGCTCCAGGTTCCCTTGCGACCCTGAAGAAGGAGTAAGCGGTAGAAGTTGGATGGATGAGCTATTGATTAGTGGTGTGCTGGTTGGTGATTGGCTCCTAGGCTTGACATACATTGATCTATGCTTCTCATTTGGGTTCTTGAATTATGGCCTGGGTGGGTCTGAAAGCTCTTTGTTTTTAGTGCATAGGATAACACAGATGGATCAGATAGCTGCTTCTACAGCTAAAGTGAACAGTTGGACACCAGTGATTGCTAACCCTAACCCTTCTCTCCTCTGACTAGTGCCAGGATCTTTGAAATCATTACTAAATTAGCACATATTGTACATCTGTAATTAAGGCTGGAGACAGAATAACAGTAATAGCAGAGAACAGCAGATCTACTTCTGTTCAATGAGGCAATCAGTACAAAGAAAGGTTAATCTACTAAAAAAAACACAGGCCATTTGAATGACAAATAACTTTGGTGACATTTTGAAATGAATCATCGTGAAGCAAGAACAGCCTGCAGTGGTACAGATTCTTAATGTCAAATTGGCAGACTGATTTGGCAGAAAGTGGCAGCCTATCATGCATGAATGCTCATCAGTCCATCTGAAAAGTTCAGCTGAGTGTCCAAAACAGACGCTCCATAATCAGGTGGGTATGCATTTATCTAATTTACAACCACACACAAAGGTCTGAGCATTAATCCCACCACTGGTATATACAGTATATATACAGTGTATATGTAGTGTATGTGCACAGGGGCAGTGGTGGCTTGATGGGGCAGTGGTGGCTTGACGGTTAAGGCTCTGGGTACCAGGAAGGCCAAGTTAGGGTTACACACTACCGTGTGTGTCTGTCTGTCTTATTATTTCTGTGTCCGTGTTATTATTTAAGCCATCAGATATTTATCACATATATTAAATGTTTTATAAACATTTTAGCATTTTAGAACTGTTTGAAGGATTCATACACGGCACCGCTGTTGGGAAACACTGTCCTAATGTATAGGAGGGTTTGTTTGGCTGTGATTATCCTGGACACACCTTTCACTCCCATACCCCAACAGTATAATTAAGGTGGAGTATTGCTAACTTCCTATGGGCATCCCTTGAAGATGGCAGTGATTGACTAATTTCATTTGCTGGGGCTCTCTAATCTAGAGATTCTGTAAATTCATATAGCCCACTGCCCAGTGGCCATCCTCACCACAAACTAATAGTTTTTCAGCTACCTGAATATTTATATTCTCAAAATAAATTTTATATTTGAATCCATAGACACTACTAACCTATAGAAACAATAGAATCAGTGTGGTGTTCAACCACATTTGTTCACTTCTTTTCTTACCAAAGAAATAGCATATCCATCCATTTCCTGTACTGCTTATCCTATTCAGTGTCACAAGGAGCTTGGATCCTATCCCAGGGATACTCAGGGCTCAAGGCGGGGGACACCCTGGACCTGGTGCCAACCCATCACAAGGCACAATCACACGTTCAAACACTATGGACAAGTTTTTGGAAATGCCAATCAGCCTACACTGCATGTCTTTGGACTCGGGGAGAAAACCCTCAAAGCACATGGAGAACATGCAAACTCTGTGCACACAGGGTGGAGGCGGGAATCGAACCCCCAACCCCCGTGTGAGGCAAATGTACTAACCCCTAAGCCTGAAAGCTTTACCTTGCCAAAACTCCATCAACCCTTTTCCACCTCAAAATACTATATAGATATCATTTTGATTTCAAAATAAACAGTACAGTAGTGTAGTGAATTAAACAGTACACTACAGAAACTGTACAAAATTGTGTCATCCTTTTAAAACCTAGGTTAAACTCCATCCCAAACACTCCTCATGGTGTTTCTGCCTGTACACAGATCTTATCCTTCCTCTTTCCTTAATGGATTTCCATCTCTGTGGCAGGACTATCACTCACCTTTATCCATCGTTTATATCCTGTCTGTTTCCATTGTATTATGTTTCTGCCACAATCTTTCTGCTCTCTCTTTTCTTGCTTCACTTGGCAATCCGTAATCTTGTTAGGGACACATCAGCACCCTACCTGATCTCAATGAAAAGGACTTAATGAATCTGGTCACTTGCAATAAAAATTGTTATTTAAAAATAAAAATAAAAAAGTATAAATATATCAAAACAATGCTTAATGCATGTAACTGTTAGCAACGTGATAAAGTTAAATATAATAAAAGAGAAATGACTACAAATGCAGTAAAAGGTATGTTTTAGTTTTCTTTCCATGCAGGTGATAATTACAGAGCTATTATGAACTTGGAGTCCTGGAAAGGAGTCTTTACTGGAACTAGACAGACTGTGAAGGCTTTGTAAGAGAAATCTCTTCCCCCTGCCATCAATATTCACGGTACCAACAAATAGCCTGCATCTTTTGATCTAAGCAGGTGTAGTGGATCATAGAAGACCAAAAGTTCACTTAGGTACTATGGCGTGAGACCGTTTAGTGCTTTATAGATCAGTAGTAGTATTTTATAATCAATGCGAAATTTTACTGGGAGACAGTGCAGTGTGGATAAGATCGGGGTGATGTGGTCATACTTTCTGTATCTATTAAGGACTCTTGCAGCTGCATTCTGGACTAACTTGAGTTTGTTTATGCTCCTACTGGAACATCCAGACAGTAAGGCATTACAGTAATCTAACCTAGAGGTGACGAAAGCATGAACTAATATCTCTGTATCATGTAGTGATATTATATTTCTTATCTTAGCAATATTTCTGGGATGAAAGAAGGATATCCTAGAAATATTTCTACATGAGCGTCAAATGAAAGACTTAAAAAAACATCATATGGATACAGGATTAAGAGCTTCAGTTAATGTTCAGTCAAACATCAGAATGGAGGGAAAATGTGATCTCAGTGGTTGTTTTTGCCAGATGGGCTGCCTGAGTATTTCAGACACTGCTGATCTCTTGGGAATGTCACATACAACAGTCTCTTGACTTTACACAAAAAACATCCAGCGAGCAATAGTTCTGCAGTTGGAAACGCCTTGATGATCGAGAAATGATAGAGAAAACATTGCCTCGTCCTTTACCACTCTTCATTTTTTTGTTCTAATCTTCAACAGAATTTAAAAAAGAACCAGTCATTTGCAAATGTTTATCCCTGTCGTATGTTGCAGTAGGATATTATCAGAGCTGACTGCTTTTGTAGTCAAGGAAGTATATTTTGAAGTATACTCTGGGTTCACCATGTCCTCTTCTCAGTTCATTAAAGCCCTAACAACCTGGCAGTTCCTGCTTTCCCATCAGGTAGCAAAGCCCCGAGCCAAAACCTTGCTGAGTTCTACAAAACACAACACAAGCGTACAGTATGCTTGAACACACATACACCCACACATAAGCCTATAAGGATGGCACCTCAGCCATCTGTTTGTAAAAAGCTATCCTCACATGCCACAGAAGCACTTTGTTGATTTTTTTGGTATTCACTGTTTTAGATGTAGTACCAGATGCCTAAGTAAAAGCAAAGGGTTATTACAGAAGTAAAATAAATCATTGTTAACAGAAAAATATAACACCTCGGTCATGATCTTGGTGTAAAGGTAATTCTGCTTGATAAATCTCCTCATCCTTTAAAGTAATTTAAACAGCTAAAGTGTATATATAAATAAACATTAATAGGAACGTGTTATAGTAAGCTCCCCTAATCACCACCATATCAAATTAATTATTAGCAAAGAAAAAAAATCACAATGACGCACAACATTGTAAATGCCATTATACAGCAGCAGGAGTGTTTGCAAGCTGCAGCAAAACTGCATATGAATACGAAAGAGGGAAAGACATCTGTTTAAAAATGTAAGCTTCTCTTACAATATATTCTCTTAGTAAGTGTAGTATTGCAAAGCATTCGATATGTAGACAAATTGACCCAGGTGACTACAATCATTTGGCCAGGACAGGAGTTGGAGGTGGATGCAAGTGCAGGCAATTTATTAAGAAAAATAATACTGAAAACAGGTAACTCACAACAAACTTAGACAAGCAAAACACACAGAAACTAGGACTTAAATAAGGGTGCTAATTAGGTGCAACAGGCGAGCGATCAATGAGGTTATGTGATGTGCAAGGGCTGATGGGTAGTACAGTTCCCAGTAGAAGAACCACTGCAGATTCCAGGAGAAAACAAACAAACTAATAATTTTGAATAGTTTACTCATGGATATGCATGTTGTATTACTAACCCTTTTAAATAATAGAATAGAATAATAATGAACAGTGGCATCCTGGTGACAATGCAGGAACTTGAGCTAACATTGTTACAGTATGCATAGGAGGTATAACATTCATATAGACTACATGACTGCACAGAAAGGGAGTAATGTGCAGCCTCATGCCTCCTAATGTGTGTGTCTGTGTGTGTGTGTGTGTGTGTGGGGGGGGGGGTTGGAGGGTGAAGAGTGAGAGAGAGAGAGAGAGAGAGAGAGAGAGAGAGAGAGAGAGAGAGAGCACGCAAGGGCACTTACCAAAGCAAAGTGAATAAGGAAACACAAGGGAGGAATGGGAGAACAAGAAAAAAAGAGCTCTGCAGCTACAGAGAGGAGGTGAGTGGATAGATGCAAGGAACAAGCTAAAGATAGTATGGAGGTGAGGAGAGGTTAAAGAGATTAAAGGGAGATGAGTGTAAAGTGATGGGAGGCACAGAGATGAGAGAAGAGAATAAAAGATTTATAACAAAAGGACAGAAAGATGATGAGGAAACAAACACACCAAAATATAAAGCTAGAAATGAGGAAAAAGGCATCTAAGAACAAAGCTGAATAATCTTATATTTAATTCATAATAATCTCATAATAAAAATATTAGACATTGGCCCATATTCATGTTCCGTTTTCACTTGCTAACATTTCTTTTTTTGCTGGCCAATGCAAGGCTATTTCTCAATGATTCACATAAATATACAAAAACAGTATTAATATATAAAAAATACTGTATACTAACTATTGTTGAAAAGGAATTGGGAAGTACATTTTGTGACATCAGTATATCATGTAGAAACATTTTACAGATTAGACAGTTCAGGATATTATACCAGGTGATAAAACACAACAAAACATTCGCCACAGATCTGCTACTCTGGTAAAGATACCATTAATTGATTTATCGTCATATATAATAAATATATGAAAGTATGATTGGCTGGGGAAAAAATGTTAACAGTCACAGTAATTCATATCAGGAGTGTTTTTTCCCCATGTTCGTTTTCACAGTGACTCATACACTGTGATCCAACAGCAAATATCCAGCCTGATTGTACAGTACATGACTTTAATCTCTTCAGACAGGGAATCCTGGTGCAGTACACTTCTCTCTCTGTGTGTGTGTGTGTGTGTGTGTGTTTGTGTATGTGTGCTGGCACTCAGCGGTATTCCCTCAACCCCCCTCCTTCCTGTCCACTGCAGTATGCCCCCACCCCCTTTACTCTGACATGTGCTGGCATTCAGAAAGCCATACTGCAGAAAAAAGGCATCTGGTCTTGCATACCAATCAGAGGATTGTGGGACAGGGGTGGGAAGCCCAGCTCTCCCCTCCCCTCAAATTACAGTCAGCTACATGAAGGAAAGCTCAAGCATTACAGTACAGATTGCACAGGGGTTTCCTAACCAGCGATTGATCTGCTGCTACGCCCCATCCACACGGCAATGTGCTGTCATGTTGGAAGCCATAAACCAAATTTTTAGGGACTTAATGATAAATGAGAAATTGCAGGATATTGTCATCTTGTTGTGAGCCAAAATCCCTCTGAGAAAATGCTTTGGATTTGTTTTCTTTTCTCTTGATCAAATCTTCAAATCTGTATACTTCAAATCAGGTGAAAGTGGCTGATTAAAATACAAACTGCTGTTAATTTCTAGAGTTATTCTTCCCTTTCCATATCAATGCTGAATGTTTACATACATACAAACTAGACTAAGTTATTGTAATACTACTTTTATAAATAAACACACTTCTTTGCATTGCATAAATATTTTATAAAGCAATGCTAGAGAATTTGCACTTTTGAACAGCCTTCAGCTATCATTCTATAAGCATGATATATAAGCCATCAGCTTGTTCTTACTGACAGCACATTCATAAGAGTTTCATAAATGTAAATTTGATCAGCACTTTATTTTAAGGGCATTAAAACAATTAATTTGTCAGGCATATTGGCTTCAAAAATAAGAAGCAGTACTGGATTGGGGCTAAGAGGTAGATAGCATGAGTACACCTCACAAAGGCAGGTGGAAACATTGTTTCAATATTTTATTGCAATAACTGCTTCTTATAGGAACATGGAATTGAATGCTCAGTCTATTAAAATGAATATGAAGCACCCTGGCAATACAGCTTCTTATATTTCTGTGTTAAACCAAATTGTTAATCAAATTTACATTTATAGCACTCTAATGAAGCACTATGTGTACCTGCTATAGCTTTCTAAAAGTGATGTTAATAAAAACAAGAGAATAACTTGCAAGATATCATGAAGAAATACATGACAACATGTAAAGACAAAGTTAAAAGCATAAAACCTCAATCATCATTATATGTATTTTGGCATACGCCTTTCATGAATTCTCCAGCACCTCTAACATCATGTTAAAAGCAAATAATGTTATGGCAACTTTAACTGAATGATAGAGTGAATAATGGCATGTTTGTTACCCTTCTGGCAAAAATGACTAGATAAATGAGTGGTGTCTTTGCCAAACGTGTGTGGAGTGGGCGGAACGGTAATGATCAGGAAATTTTAATCAAATCGAGAATGTACCATTCATGTGACAGGGTTACACAACACGACACACTTCAGCTCGAGCACACAGTGAAGCATTTGATGTATATTTCTGAAGAAAAAAAAAAATCTATTATTCATGGGAAGGAGATGGCATGCTTGAGTATTTATTTGCTGTGCTTTCAGAATGATCAGAGTTTTACTCCAAACAGGCCAAGGAAGACTCGCAGTTACATTGAAAATTCGTTCTTTATATTTAAACCATTATTGACAACACAGTTTCCAAGACTATGCTGTCTTTTTTTAATAATACCAACAAGCCATGTAATATAATGTAGTACAGTATGTACTGTAGTTCAGGCTGCAAGACAAATCACAGATTATTATTTGTGCAATAATTAGTTTCAGTTCAATGATGTGATTGGTCGTGCAGTGTTCCAAGAGTGCCTAGATTTACTATAACCACACTGGGATGTTTCACTATTTATATCACTTTGCTCGTCTGTGTTCGCCATGTAAAATTACACTTCCTAGTTACTACTACGGTTACTACAGTAATGTTAACGGCATCATCGTGGCAGATACTACATCTCCAGGAATAAAACATTTGACTTTAAATATGAGCGCTAGCTAGCCAGTTAGATGTACTATAAAGTGAGTGTGGCTTCTTCAGGATCTGGTTCCGAACTTTTCCGAAATAAGCAGAACTTTTGGCTGTGTTGTGTCTGAAATATCACTTACTCACTATTAATTTCATGTTTATATAAATGTTGTATAAAAGTAATATTGCACTTGCAATTGTGTGGTTATCCTGAATACGGGCATGACCGATTACCCACGACACTCGCTCTGTGGGTTCTTGCCTGCGGCCAAATCACAGCTGTGCCTATATATAGTGTAACCGCACTCTTGCTTGTGCGATTTTGCAATATTATTCTACAACAACAGTTTACTGACTTACGTATGTGGAACTCTCACAAACATATTTTAAAAATGTGAATTTGTAGATAAGGTGAAATTTTCTTGTGAGATGATGTTTATTTAGCATTTATGGAAGGAGTCTCCAGTGTCAGCACTTTAACAGACAGCAGTAAAGCTGTAACTTGAACAGTTTATTGTTTCTCAGTGACATGAAAAAAAAAGACAGGATAAAAGAAAGAATTACTGTTTGAGAACAGGAACTAGTTTGTTTCATGGATGTTCAACAAAAGTAATGTAAATACAAATGAATAAAAAAAAATAATGAGGCATTCATTAATTAAGAAAAAAATTGTTATTGTTAGAAAATTGTGGTATAAGGGGGGGGGGGGGGGGGGGGGGGGACCCACCCTTGATCAGGGTGGTAGCACATCAACCCATTACTGATTATTTCCATAGAACATCTTAGACAATGTCTCAAATTCATCCTTCGGACTCCATAAAAGACTCCCTTGTCACTCTGACAAATAAAAATCTTGCAACCTTTAATCTCGTTAGACTCATTTACCAAAATCAACAGGTTGTTATTGTAACCGAGTTTGAACCGTCCAAGCTAGCAAGCTAGGTAACATCAGGCTAACTATATTACATTGTAAACCTGTAATTCAGTAGCCATGTTCACAAGCAAGTAACCTAAAATTAGAATAACTATTCTATTAAAACCAGTAGCCAGGTTTGCTAGCAATCTAACATTAGGCTAACTGTTTTATTAGTCCAAATATATTATATTGTACCACCATGTTGTTAAAAAGTGTTAGGAAGGAATAGGGAATCTAGTCCCTTTGAAGCATTAAGTATTGAAGCATCTCGTAGCTAATGATTGTTAGACCTAATTGTTTAGTTACTTTGTACATTATGCATATTTGTTGCGTGTTTGGGAGAAAATCATTTTACTGGCACAATACAAGATGATGGACGTTGTATCCTCAATATCATAAATAATGAATCAGTATTGATGCAACGTCTTCACAATCTGCAAACACAACACACCTGCATTTTTATCAATCATCTGAACCATAATATTTGGTAAATATTATTATAATAGATGCGGCAGCGTGTCATTGCTGTCCACATCCACAGATCATCAATAAATCCACTTTATTTTATTTTTTTATGAAAAAGAAAAAAAAAAAAAGAAAAAAAAAAGAGAGAGAAGCTTTTCTGGGGTTTTAAAGCATTGTATACACTTATTGGGACAAATTTAGGTCCTGCACAAATGCAGGAATATTAGTACAGTGTAATCAGTTCCACATCTCCTCCTGCTGTATCCTTGTTCATTAGACACAACTTTTTAACACAAAATAGTAGATGCACAATTTCCTAACAAAATTTCCTATGCACAATTTGCACCAATTGTTCTCCTTTAGCTGTTTTCATATTTCTCTGAAGGTAAATAAGCACACCAAGAAAGATACCACTGCCACTTCAGTGTCACTGCAGTGATGAAAAAAAGTTCATGAATTTTATAAACACATGGTCAGTGGTGGTTCGAAATGGGGGGGGGGGGGGGGTTCTGATGAGCTGTGAGCAGAGAAGATGAGCAAGAGTCAGTAACTAGATATCTACATATTAGGTTTACCTAATAAAATGGCTAACTGGTGTAGATAGTGTAGTGTAACGAGGACAGTATCGGCTTCACTACTCAAAAAGAAAGCTGAAAATACAACCCACAGGTAAGCACTTACCATGCGGCAAAATGTTGCCATCATGTGTTGGAGAAAAGAAAAGAAAAAAAGACAAAGGTAAATTAACGAGCACAGTTCTCATATTTTCCCAATTCAATCCTGAAGATTGAGTGAAAGGTAATGTGCACCACAAAGGCGAGACTCATCCACTCCATCATCATCTGTTAAAGGGCTAATCTTTAGCATATGACAGATCATTAGAAAGAAGAATACGAAAAAAATAAAATGAATAAAATTAAAAAAAACTATTATTGGCCGATATTTTTGCTCATTTCAAGCATTTACAGTATTTCTAAAAAGAAGTGAAAATTATTTGGAAAATAAAAACATTTTAAACCTGAAATTACTAAAATAAAAGGATTTATTGTAATCTAATAATAGGAATTGTAAAGCTGCTTTTAGACAATGTCTATTGTAAAAAGCGCTATACAAATAAAATTGAATTGAAATACTACACAAATGGGATTATATTCAAGATATTTTCCCTTTGCAAAGATGTCAGTTTTTGAAGTGAGTAATGTGCCATCCATAGAATGGTTGCTCAGATGTGCTGAATCCAGCTGTTCTGCTGTATTATCAGATTAATTTAAACAGGCTAAAAATATTAAAATACACTGAAAATGTCCATTTATTTCAAAGTTTAAAGCTGTGGCATTGAGTAATGACTGTTAGATGCAGACACACACAAACAAGAGCACACCAAAAACATTTGTCAAACTACAATTTAAAAAAACAAAAACAAACAAAAAAGTAGAGTATCTGTGGCATTATTAAACTGTCTTTTCACTGGTCCATAATGAAAAGCACCACCACCTAAACAGTTTAGATTCAGCCACTGAGAACACTTTTGCTTTTAGCTTGTTATCACTTCACTGCTATGCTGCATCACTTGCCCTGAATACAGATGTGCCACAACGCATTAGCTACTTTGGTTAAAAACAAATCGCCATTCTTGATTTTAAAGCGATATGGAGAAACAGTTGTTTTTTTTTTAAGGCTATACGGTTTCATTTATTTGTGCTTTCAGAGTATAGGCAATTTAATTTAAAGCAAAATGAGGGAATGGCTATGTAAATACACAGAAGTATTAACATCAATTTCTTAAATAATTGTAAACATATACATCTTTTGAGGTCTGTACACTGATCCTCTTCACTTAAAAAGAAACACGTAGGTTACTGGAGCATTGTTCTGATATTTTTTGGCGTGGACTCATCATTCAGATGCTTTGTGGTGAATCTGTGGGGGGGGGCATGAAAAAGAATTACAAACATCTTTTTAGTGTAAGGAACCAAACAGTTTGTTTTTATATTTATTGCCGACTGCAATTTTTCTAAATATGTTTGGACGTGTGCACTAATGATTAGCAGGAAGGAACTGTAATTTGGTAACTGCTCAATACAGAACAAGAACTTACTTCAGGGCATTAAGAAGACCTTCAACATTATCAGCTGGCTGGTCTTTCAGGACTTTTATGCATCCCTTCATCTGTATAAAACAAACACACCAAAATATTGTAAAAAATAGAGAAAATGAAAAGAATAAGCTTGAAAGAGCATTATAATATAGCAGGTCTCACATCTATTTTTGAGGACTTGGTGAAGGCACCATTGGGATGCACATGGTCGTAGAGAATGATGACACCCACCATCACCCTCATGCAGAAAAGAAGTGTGTCTTCACTGTTGAACCGGCTCGTATACTCTCTATCAGAGAAAAGCAAACAGAAATAATCACTTAACGGGCCTCGCTTCATTTTGACCAGTGCTTACAGACAATTTTAAAATATGGGTCATTTATAACTTTATATACAGCTGTGTTTATATACAGATGATCTGAGCAAGAGAAGACAGAACTACACAGCACATAACAATAACAACAACCACACCAAAACTAAATCAGGCCTCTCATGTCTCATCAACTGTGGGTATGGGGCACTGTGTGCGTTAATCATGCATAGAACTGGATTTATCATGTTCTCCTTTTGTATATATTTATGCTGTATTCAGTCCATACAGGATTTCACTTTTTTTTGTGATTGTTGCAGCCAAAAATTGCTTGCTTTCGCTGCAGCTTTTTTCAAAATTTGTGATGCAGTTTGAGGAGGTTTTTTTCTTCAGAAAACTACTTGAATTGACAAAATCACAATTGCATGAAACTGTTTTGCACGGTCTTTCGATGATGGGTTTTTTTTTTGGTAAATTAGATCTTTTATAGCTGTACTCATGTTCACATGAATTGAAGGCCACTTTGGCTGAAAGTGTGTTGTGATGTCACATGACGCGTCTTGGCCCAAATCTGGGAACTCTGAACCACCTACTTCACATATTAGAGCGTTGACACCTTCTGGTTAGTGCTTAATTAATTTTTTTACTTATTAATAGAATTATGTGAAGTAGTAAGTGAAAGCAGTCTGATAAACAATAAAAATAAAAAGTCTAGCAGAAAATTAATGAACATTTCAATTACCAAATTATGAACCAGTATTTAGCGATTTCAAATATAAACAGTAAGTCAAGCGGCTTAAAAACCTTAAATCACATTGTTATTTCTTGTTCTTACTTTACACTATGAGCTCTGCCATGCTGAGTTTTCAAAAACTTTGACTTTGAGTAGGAATTACGAGTTGGAGAGCCGTTCAAACGAATCTTTCTTACTGGGAAGTTGGGAACAGAGGTCCTACTTGGTCATGAATGCAGCATTTGAGCTACTCCTGACCATGTGCATACAGAACCTCCTAGTGGTAGGAAAGCATAACTGCAGGTAATCTGATAATGAGAAGCTCTCATCACACTTACCATATCAGTGTAACAGACAGTAATAAAGGCACAGACAGGTGACAGATGTATTTTAAAGTCTTGTAAAGATTTTGGCACTTGCACGTGTTCTTAAAGACCACCAGCAGTCGATTTTGTTTGCCTGGTTCAATTTTAGTTGATCTCTGCCAGCAACTCACCCTATTTTTGGACAGGCAACAAAATATAGCTGCAAATAGCAAATATTAGGGTTCAAGCCGTTTAGGGACCTTATAGAGTTTAATTGGAGCAATGGTTCCACATTTACTTCCAATTTCATGTTTTGGTCTGTTATAGCGCCATCAACTGTTCATACTGAGAAATGTTTTTTTCACATCTATCCTCAAATTCAGCCCATACATATGTACCCTAAGCTCAGTGAAAATCTCATTCCTTTTGAGTGTTGTAGCCATTTAAGTAAAAGTGGCCACGCCTACTTCCTGTGTTTTTGGATAGAGTAGCTACCTCGAGTCAAAAAACTTTTTTTTGGGATAATTTTTGATACTGAGACGCCATAGAATCGTTTGGCACTGGTTTAGTCCCGATCGGAAAAAAACCCTAGGACCAGTTTGCAAAAGTATGTTTAAAAAAAAAAATCCAAGATGGTGGGAAATTTTTACAGGCAGAAATGAAATCGGTATATGTTTTGTTCGTCTTGTCCCAGTAATTCCATAGATATAAAGACACTTGAGTCTGTGACAAATGGTTCAAAAGTTACGGCCATTTTTCTAAACATGCTCACTATAGCGCCACCATCTGGACGGTCGATCGGAAACTTAGTGATGCTGTAATACTCTGGGGTACTACCATCCCTCAAAGTTTCAGCTCTAGTTTCCAAGTACGGCAGCGGATGAGTTTTTTTTTTTTTTTTTTTACACAAATGTTTTCCCAATGTAATTGGGTCAATAGATTGTATATATGCAGCTATAAAGTCACCCTCTAAAAGGGAAGCGCAAGCAGAGCGATTTAGAGTGTGCAGGATTTAGAAGTTTTAAGTACAGCTTAATAAGTAAAGATATACAAGTACAGACTTATTTAAGTACACGTGTTAAATGCCAAAGTACACGCTGCATCCTACACACAGAATTAGAAGTTGTTCTACAGACGCGGTGATAAACGAGACCGAGCGAATGAATTACTCACGGAGTCTCCAGCATGACCTTGCACACACTGGCCATGGTGCTCAGGCAGTCTGTGGTGTTCTCCAGGGGCAGCGTCTTGTTCTACAAGGAGAGAGGAAATGCAACTTTACACTCTACACCACATGAATGTTGGAACACACCTGATTCAGCTCATCAGCAGAACAGCAAAGCTTTCATTGGGTAAATTTTGGTGGGATTTTGGAAAACAAACACAGAGCTGAAGCCCTACAGAACTGGAATCCTTTATTTAATTTTTTTTTTAATAATAATAAAAAATGTAACAAACAAACAAATAAATAAATGGCAGGTTTATGGCTCCCACATATTTCTGCATTTTTTGTGGTTATTTTTTTCACATTTTGGTAGTTTTTGTAAATTTGTTAAAGTGATCTACTTTTTTTTCGTTTTGACGTTCTATATTTTTAGTAGATCCGTTTTGCTCCTCCGCAACCAGCATGATCTGAGCCAGCAGATTTCGTTTGAATTCAGCCCCTGTTCGGACATCTGCACTCTCAAATGTAATAGTAAAGTATACGCGCGAGTTCATAAGGACTTTGAACAACTTCAAATAAGATTGATGCATTTTTGAAGCAGTCCCTTTATAATCTCAGGCTCCTACGAAAGAATCGCAACTTGTGAAAGCGTGGATGCCGAGGAGGAAAAGACGGCGCTCCAATCCATCTAGCCCTAGCTCAGCTGCGGACATTCAGACTGATTTACAGCGGGACTCCGGGGAGCAGACCGTCTCCAGTCTACAGTACGTAGGTCTGCCTTGCTCTTCGGAGACGGTGGTGAGTGATGGAGGGTGTGGCGAGGGCGTCTTGGACGAGAGGTTCAGCTGGCACAGACACGTCAAATGCTCTGTTGAAGAGGAGCACCTCATTGTGGGCAAAAAAGAATGCCCCTTTCATCCCAACCTCAACTGGGGACAGGCAAATTCTTGTTCAGCATGACTTTAAGGAACGGCCTCTCCCTAGTCTACATCTCCTACTCGGCCCAGTGCAGCCTGATAAAGACTAGGTTTGTCAGGATTGCGCTGCATACGAAGGAGAGACTGCTCGACTGATGATGGAGATCCTCCCCGGGGTATCGATGGCTCGGTTTTTGCACATTATTTTAAAGCCGGACTTGGAATCGTGCATATAAATGCACGGCGGCTGGGGTGGCTGTGCCTCAGGTGGTAGAGCGGGTTGGTGGTTCGATTCCCGGCCTGCATGACTCCACATGCCGAAGTGTCCCTGGGCAAGACACTGAACCCCAAGTTGCTCCTGATGGCAAGTTAGCACCTTGCATGGCAGCTCTGCTACCATTGGTGTGTGTGTGTGAATGGGTGAATGAGACACAGTGTAAAGCGCTTTGGATAAAAGCGCTATATAAGTGTGCCATTAACCATTTATATAAATGCCAGGAGCCTTATGGCAAAGACGGATACCTTAATGTATACTGTATGCACGCAGCCCCATTCACACTGAAATCAATTGCAGTTTACCAAGTTCTCTAGGTTTTATTACTGGGGATAGTTTTAGAACTCATCACTGTGAACTCTTTCAGAATGTGGGATGGTCTTCTCTCAGTGACAGAAGGGAAAAACACTGCCTCCTTCTTATTTACAAGACATTGTTAAGCAAGTTCAACATTACTTCTCTCTTAAAAGTCAAATCCATATCATAAAACACACTATATCTCTTTAAACTCCTCAGATTAACAATGAGCTTGGAAAATGGAGCTTTTAGGTTGTTGTTTTTTTTTTTTAAAGAACAAGTTACAAGAGGTATTGAACTTAGATCAGTGTGTGTATCAATAGATCAATTTAAGTGTATGATGGATGATATGGTTGTAGTACAGTGTTCCTGCTTTGGCTGATTTGCAGACATGTTTGTTGTTCATTTGTTTTTACTAGGACTTTTTCTTCATTTTATTGTTATTATTATATATGGTATATCCTTTTTCTGAATGTAGGCTAGTATGAATGTGAACTCAGGGCATTGCTGTAAAAGAGCTTTATGCTCAGTCAACTTTTCCCTGAATGCAAAAAACAAACAAACAAACAAACAAAAAAAAAACAGCTTATTAAATGCTATTATTATTAAAATGTTTTACATGATCGCACTTACTGTACTCAGTTGTATACTTGCGGAGCAAAACATTTAGAAATATTTAGGCCGGCAGCAGAAAGGAAAGCATTACCTCGGTCACAAAGTTTGTAGTCGCTGTACTGAGGGTTTTCAGCATCGGAGTGGCCTCAGCATAAAAGAGTGACATTCTGTTTGCCATTTCATTGTTGACTTCGTTTTCTATGTCCAGCTATGGAAAAAAGGAACAAAGCACAACTCTCATACAAAGAGGCCCATAAAAGCCATGAGATTGAGTTTGTTTTCTGTACTATTATCTCAGGATCACAACTTATTTCTCTTGTGACTTAAAACAAGATATCAAAAGTTGTTTTCCTGAGGTGATTCAGCAGCATCCTTCTAGCATTACATCGTCATGACCAGCAGCACACTGGTACGCCTACATATCAGCGCTATGGCGATTCTGCAGGAATTGCATCCGTTTCCTAAAGATTTTGTTGAAGGTGGAAAATGTCTTCTCAAACATCATGCGGTAACCACGGAGATGCCCCGGCCCCAAAAGCTGGCTTTAGGGTGAAACTGATCACCCATTTACGATCACTACAATGTAGTGTCCATGAAAGTAGAGTTTCAGATTTCTCAGTTGCCCTCACAAGTGACCGACACCAACATGGAAAATGTCACTGACAGACATGCAGCTATTTCCTCATGTCTCAGTCCCTGATTAAAGTAAAAGCCGATGTCCTCATCCATGATGTACAGCATGTATGCCTGATCATGTATTTTGACATCTTGAGGAAAACTTTTGTCATCAGAAGTACAATATAAAGATAACAGCACAGAAAAATAACACCACCACATGGCATTTTTTTTTTTAACTTCTGTACGTGGAACCATTTTAGAAAGATTAGCGAGTTTAACTGCATCTTCTTACGTTCATGTTATTTATTCTGTTTCGACTGATCGTTCGTCTGTAGTAACTGAAATCATTCTGGATGGCAGGTATTCGCATCTGAAGAAACAACAAAAAATAACTGATCAGTTAAAAACAAAAACAAACAAACAACAACAGAAAAACACCACCACCACCACCACCACCACACTGATGCAATCCTTCCTGCTAGACTTGAACTGTCAACAGGTTGGCTGGAGTTTTAGGAAGAAATAGAAATAAAACCTTGAGCTCATCGAAGCGGAGGGTGAAATGCAGGATCTCAGCGAACTGCTTGGCGAGGGCCTGCTCCTTCTCGAGATGCTGAGTGGGAGTGTAAGGCGGACAGGTCAGAGACTCCAAAAGGCTCTGCAGGGCTTTCTCTGCGCCAATGGAAGGAGAAAATACATGAAACATGTGCTTTATTTTAAAACTCAGTAGGATGTGGGATGAAGAGTGAGAGTGTTACCCAGCTTCAGTGAGAAGCCATAAAACTTTTTGAGTCGGATGACGAGGGGACACACGGAGGTCCAAGCCCGTTCTTGCAGCAATAAATCATTGGGATTCTGTATAGCCTGAAAAACAAACCAAAAGGATTCAATTTAAGAATGCTGACGTTTGTTACGAGTACATGTGTGCGACCTACATCTCGTATCTCCTGTCCTGCTCCCTTGTACGCCTGCAGGCCTGACAGGATGCTCTCAGATTCCTGGAGTACGGCATTCACCTGGTTCCACACGTCACGCTCACACTCTGTGGGCTGTGCATCTGACACACACACACACACACACACACACACACACACACACACACACACACACAGAACTAAATTAGCAGTACATAACAAATAACATTTTCCCCATGCCTATACATTGAAAATAACGCACAATATTAAGCCAATACAACTACAGTAGAACATATTCAAAATCTCACAACTTCTGAAATTCTATCTGTGTCTGAACACAATTATTTCCATTTATATGTTGGGAAATTTAAAGAACATGGTGAAAGCAGGAAAATATCTTCCACATGTGTGCAGGACACGGGTTAGTGTTAATACAGACAAATTAACAGGTTAGGTTCTTTTCAGAAAAGATGCAACAGCATGCGAGTGAAGGGGAAAACGAAGATGAAGCAGCGTCTAAGAGATACTGTAGGAGTGTAACGCATCACGAAACATGCATTACAGCCACTAACTGGCAGTTTGGCAGCAAGAGGCTGTAATGTACAAGAACAGTAAACGCCCAAAAGAAATGGAGCAAGGTCGTGTCTTGGGAAATGGACTAAAACATTTGCATTTGCAAAACAACACACCCCCACTATGAAGTCATCTGATTTGCATGTGCAAACGTTCTCTCCAAGAATAAATGCATGCAGCAAAAATTACTCAAATCATCATGATGTACAATAACAAAAGGTGTATTGATGCATGTTTGGCTGTGTTTATCAGATATACAAACAAACAATGAGACGTGCAGAAGTTTAGTAGACAGCAGGAAGGACAGATTGGGCCAGGCAAAAGCTCTGCTCACTTTCAAAGTCAAGGAAAAAGTTTGGCCCCTGATCAAGCTCTGTGCAAGTGAGCACTTTTAAAAGATTCCCCATTTGGTTTCTGGAAGAAGAAAACAGAAGAAAAAGAAAAACAGGAGCGAGAGAGAGAGAGAGAGAGAGAGAGAGAGAGAGAGAGAGAGAGAGAGAGAGAGAGAGAGAGAGAGAGGTGTTGCATGTAATGGACAGCAATAGTTCAATCTTGTTGCCACAGGTCTGAAACACTTGCATAGATTTTATTTATATATTTATTTTTTAAACACAGATCTTCAAAATGAAGCTCAATGGCATTGAAGTGACCAACAGTATTAAGAGCAAGAATTTATCCACACTGTAAAACCAGATAAGTTCATTTAACTCCAAAAATTTGAGGAAACTAATTACCTCAAAAAAGTTAATCAATCAATTTCTTTAAGCCAAATACACTTAAATATAACAAAAATTAATTTTAAATTACAACGTGAGAGATAAATTGTTATATTTAAGTGCATTTGGCTTAAAGAAATTGATTTATCAACTTAAAAATTTTGAGGTGAATTAGTTTCCTCAAAATTTTTGAGTTAAATGAACTATCCGGTTTTACAGTGTACAAGCTCGGACCTCTCTGCTTTTCTGAATGAATGCAGAGACATCCAGGTCTATGCGAGTGTTCAGACATGGTGGTTCAATTTCTTCTGTGGAGTGAAGATCAATTATTACACAGTTCCGCTTCTGAAGCTGCAAGCCTCGTAAACTTACTTTCAAAGTCCAGGAAAAAATGTGGATAGTTCTCTATTTCTCTTGTAAGGACTTTTAGAAGATTACCCATTCCAGCAAACCTAATCAAGATATAAATGGTAAAAAAATTGGTGGTGAAAAAAAGTAAAAAAATAAATAAAATAATAATAATAATAAAAAGTGTATTACACATTTTTGACACATACATAACTTCTACTAATAGTGTTCAGTGGAAGTCATATATTAATGACTTAATGTAAAACATTACATATGCAAGTATTAACTTCACTCTCAAAAAGACATAACTTTGTAGCATAGAACATAAAAAAAAAGAAATCATATTACATATTGCAACTTAATCCCTGACCTCCGATTAGGAAAAACCAAAGAAAATGCCCTGCGACTCAGAATTCCTATGTGAGAACACTGAATGGTCTCCTCAACCCCGAGCTCAGCAAGTGACGTCAAATCAACATGGCTGCTCACAGCATCAGCAGTAAACACAGCAGAACTCCTTACCTTTAAATGTGTTACACTGTATATATAACTATATATTTTAGATCAATCAACATACAGGCATTCACTTGGTAAATCCACGGATCGCTGTTCTGAGGAGGATAACGCACATCACTCATCACAGTTAGATGGCTAGCTTGTTGCTAACCAAAGACAAACACGGAGGCGTCCGATCTGTAGTTTGAAAGCACGGAGAACGAAAATATCATTCTGAGCGCTCACTTCCGATGCAAGTCGAATACAGCAGATCAATAATATCCAATACAATGTGGATGAAACTGACATTCAAAAGACCTTCCATTTCAGAATAAAAGTCCTGTGTCCAGAGAAATTAATGCAAGATGAGTGAGATTCTGAAAATTTTCTTCCTATGAACCTAAATGTTCGCATCTTGGGAATATGTCATATACTACATGAACAAAAGTATGTGGACACCTGACCATCACGCCCATATGTGGCTCTTTCCAAAACTGTTGCCACAAAGTTGTATATACACACACACACACACACACACACACACACACACACACACACACACGTATAGAATGCCTTTATATGTTGTAGCATTACATTTTACCTTCACTGGAACTAAGAGGCCCAAACCTGTTCTAGCATGACAATGCCACTGTGCACAAAGCAAAGGTTAGACTGGAAGAGCTCGAGTGTCCTGCACAGAGCTCTGACCCCAACCCCACTAAACACCTTTGGGATTAACTGGAACACCAACTGCACCCCAGGCCTCCTCGCCCAACATCACTATATATGATCTTCCTAATGCTCTTGTAGCTGAATGATCGCAAATCCCTACAGCCAAACTCCAAAATCTACTGAAAAGCCTTCACAGAAGAGTGGAGATTATTATTAACAGTAAAGGAGGGAATAAATCTGGAATGAGATGTTCAACAAGTACATTGTGATGTGATGTGATCAGGTGTCTACATACTTTTTGCCATATAGTGAATATTCATTAGGCTTTACATTACTTTTATTGTAACCTGTTTAATTTAAAGCCTATGGAATGATGCTCTTTTGTTTGACTTGTTTTTACTTTCTAATGTCCTCCCAGTAAAAACAAAAAGACAAAACTATTTTTGACTTGCTTCCATAACGGGTATTTAATGCAGTGGTGGCTCAAAGACCGGAAGGTAGCCAAGCTACCACATCTGGAGCCTTGAGCAAGGCCCTTAACCCTCTAAAGACACACACACACACACACACACACACGGATAAATACAACCTGTAGCAGTGGTTAAAAGCTTCTTTTTTTTTTTTTTTAAAGGGGGTTCCCAAATTACACAATGGTAAAGCCATCCCATGTTTGAATCCCCACAATGCCACATCTATCCGTGGCAGAAAACCTAGAAAGGACAGCTTGGTATTGAGGACATTCCTTTCTCCCTTGTCAAACAGTGACTCTAGCCAATCACAGGCATTCTTTGAGAGTTCACGCATACATGCTAGGAGGTTCATGTTGAATACAATGGCACGCAATAAAAAAAAAATTTTTAAAAAAAAGGGGGAATGGCTTCTCAAGTGTATCGAGAGTGTTAACCCTCAGCGTCCCAGGGCTGGCTGCTGAGAATTAGTGAACAGATGAGAGTTGCAAATAACTAAATTAGGAGGGGAAATGAACAAAATGCTTGACTGTCCAAGTACATACAGCTGGTGTATTAAAAAAAGTGCAGTAGTCTTGTGTGTGTGTGTGTGTGTGTGTGTGTGTGTGTGTGTGTGTGTGTGTGTGTGTGTGTGTGTGTATTGAAACTGAACTGTTGAGCTGAATACCTGAACTCAGGTTGCAAAATTTAAAATGTGCATAAATTTACCCGAGTACCTAGTCAGAATAAAGCTTCTATTTAGTTGTTTTCACACTGAATACATCATAGTGCCAAAATAAATGCGCCACCAGTCCCAAAGAAAAGCTTAAGGTGATTTAAACCACCTCAACTACAGTAAGAGGTGTTGAGATGTAGAACCGGTTTTGACTTGAGGAAATGACTGCGGTCAGAGTTTAGCACGTTAAAGGCATCTGTAAGTTCCTGTAACTGACTGGAATAAATAGCAGACACAAAACAGTAATAAAAAACAGCATCAACAATGTCTGAGCAATCAGCAGGGGGCACAAAATGGTTTGGCAATATATACTCCAAAGTATTTGGTAAATGGTCTGCACTTGTATAACGCTTTTATCCAAAGCGCTTTACTCTGTGTCTCATTCACCCATTCACACACACCAATGGTAGCAGAGATGCCATGTAAGGCGCTAACTTGTCATCGGGAGCAACTTGGTTCAGTGTCTTACCCAAGGACACTTCGGGGTGTGGAGTCATGTGGGCCGGGAATCAAACCACCAACCCTACGATTAGTGGACAACCCGCTCTACCACCTGAGCCACAGCTGAACAAGATTTATTCCCTCCTTTAAATATATACACTAACCTCCACTCTTCTGTGAAGGATTTCCACTAGATTTTGGAGCGTGGCTGTGGGGATGCGTGTTCATTCAGCATCTGGACTTTGTGCACAGGGACATTGATTGTCATGGTGGTCCGCATATATTGTCGGCCATATGGTGTATTTCAGATGTGCAATCAACTAAAGCTGCGTTCACCTTCACACCAAATCAACAACAAAATCTTAATCTACGCTGCTACACGATGGTGTTTTATTCCATTTTCAGCATGATGGATGTGAGATTTGCACTCAATTTGCCCAACAAAATGTCTCAGCAGAAAGAATGAGGCAAATTGATGTCGTCATTTCATTTCTTGAGAACAATACAGGTAAATCATAAAAACTCGTGTGTTTATTTACACATTTCAAATACACAGTAAACATCTCAGGGTTAGGGATGTGACGTCAAATGAACAAACATTACATGTTTTCTACGGTGCAGAAAGTGTCGTGAATAACACGAAGAGAAATTTGCATGGAATTGCCCAGAAATAAATTTTAGGGCAACATTACATGCATGTATGGGGAAAAAAACTTTTATTAAAAATAAATAAATAAATAAATAAATAATATTTTTAAAAATACCTAATTAAAAAAAAAAAAAAAAAAGGATGAATATTTCATCAGTTCATCTTGAGAAACAAGAAAAATACTCTACGTGCAGACGCCTGACTATCACACCCATATGTAGTTCTTGCCCAAACTAACCTTTTGCAAGACAGTGTATCTATACAATTTGCTTACAGACTCCGACATTAGACAGACTGACAGAAGCTGAACAGCTTTTCTTTTTCAGCACGGTGAATAAGCAGATAAAAGCATGATTAAAAAAAAAAAAGAAGATGATAAAATGTGAAGAACTCTAAGCTAAAAACAGCGGGAAAAAGTAGAATGAATTTACAGTTTTGCAGAAGAGGATGTGAAGACAACATCAGCACTGTTGTATGTGGTTAACCATTTTACAAAGGATGCTGCAAAAAAGAAAAAAAAAAAAAAAAAAAAAAAAAAAAGACTTCCTGTCGCACCTTACTCCAGCTGCCTGAAGAACTCTTCTCAAACTGTTAATTCAGAAAACACAAACCCGAGCTGTACGTTAACATGGCAAAAGCACAAGACGGCTGAATGCGTTTTAGTAATTGGAAACGTGTGCTGTAGTAAACACATTCACCAACACACAGAAATGCACCCTGATCAGGGTTGTGGTGGATCTGGAGCCTGAGGCAGGAATATAACCTGGATGGTACGCTAGTTCATCGCAGGGCACACAGTCACACACTTATTCACACCTAGAGGACGCTCATCTTAGCCAATCCACCTAGTAGAGGTTTTTGGAAAGTGGGAGCAAACCCGAGAACCTAGAAGTACATAGGGAGAACACAAGAAACTCCACACAGACAGTAACCTGAGCTCTGGATCAAATCAGGAATGATGGGGCTATGAGACGATAACACTGCATCACCATGCCACCAAAAATCCATCAAAATAAATAAAAACATGCCATGAATTATTTACACAAATAACTTGTGGAAAATATTAGCTGCAGTCTCCAACTGTACACCAACAAGGTAGGTGTGACTAGTAAGAATTCACAGTGGTTGAAACTCCATGGAAGTGTGGGGAGGCAAAAACTACTGCTAACCCAGAAGAACATTAAGTCTTCTACCAGAAAATCCTAAAGGAGAATGTTCAGTCAGTAAGTTGAAACTGAAGCACAACTGGATTATGCAGCAAGACAAAGATCCAGAGCACAGGAGTAAGTCCTAGTACTAGAAGTAAGTGGAAGTCTGATCTCCAGTTATCAGAAACGTTTGGTTGCAGTTATTGCTGCTAAAGGTGGCACAACCAGATTTTAAGTTTGAGGGGGCAATTAGTTTTTCACATGGGTGATAACGTTTTTCACTAAACAAATAAAAAAAGTATTGCATGTGTACTCGGGTTGCCTTTGCTTTATGTTGAATTTTGTTTGAAGATCTAAAACTATTTAGTATGAGATAAACAAAAACAGAAGAAATCAGGATGGGGCAAATACTTTTTCACAGCACTGTAGATAAATCCTCCTAAACTTCTCTCAGCTGAGTGGTAATAGCACACTTGTTACAGTTATTAGGAGGGGTTTTTTGGTCATTGTTTCTCTAAAAAGGAAAAGTGATTTGGTTCATGGAAGCTCATTAAAAGTTCAGTTTGTTCATTAAGCTTAAAAGTTCTACGTGAAGACGGTTGGCATCCATTTTAATGTAAAAAACAAAAACAAACAAAAACACGGGTATAAAAATCAGGTATAAAAACAGACTTATCAAATGTAAACACATACATCATTGCTACTGCAGGAGTCACAATCACAGGACCTATACATGAGAGAGTTTCAGCCAAATATCCACTACGGTGTACGTAATGACTGATGGGTAGGAGGGAGCTCAAAAAAAATAAATAAAAATGTGCCAATCAGTTAAACCAGCGTGGAGTTGTGAGTGGTTACAGGGTTTTTTTTCTCCATCTATTGTGCATCTATAGTTAAATCATGAGGTGGGGTCCATGATTAAGCCAGCATACCTGAATGGTTTCACTACACCGAGCACGGTTATTCATCTTTGCTGAGCAAATGGTTTAGGTGAGCGTTCTGTGCCAAACTGTCTAGATGGAAATGCTATTGGGTTAAATGCATTCTACAAAAGAACCTCAAACATAACAGAACAGAACAGAACAGGACTAGGCCAGCATACTGGAGCTTTCACTTGCCTGGAGGGCTAGCTAACGAATTTATGATTAGCACACCCCTGCTTCAGCTAATAAATAAAGTATATGCACTTTAAATGGTTCTTACAGCAGCAAATATATAACTAGACATCTTTTACAAGTAAGAAACCCATCTTATTATTTGTTAACAAATGCAAACCAAACCAAGAGTATCAGAATACTACATGACTGACATTACAACATCACAATTATTTACAGTATTTAGAGCATCAGCTTACCTTATCTGGAGGAAATTTTTGTGGTTCCTTTTAGATCATCCACTTATTCTTGATTTCTGAAACACAAGTTTGGAAAAAGATTTGCTTAGCTAGAGCCGTGCAGCATATCAAAAGCTTTCGTAGTGCTCCATATGCAAAAAAATAAATAAAAATAAAAGTCACAGTAGTCATCATGATTTTAAGAATTCTTTAAAATATCCTTTAACGAATATTAAGCTTCTCCAGTGTTTTTTCATAGAAAAACAAATCCAAGTGACGACAGCAACCCAAACCCATTTCTAGAAGGGAAATAAACATGCATTAGAATAATCCATCAAAGAAAGTGACCACTGGGACAAAACTGTCTGCTCCACATGGGCATGAAGTACCCAAGAGCGCTCCACCACCAGGCTAATGGATAAAAGGTGACTCTATAATATCTGCTTTTCATAGCTTCTTCCATCGTCTCATTTCTCAATCATTTATTAAGTTTCGTTAGCAGACTGCACAATTGAAACTTTTGAAATTGCCTGAACAGGTACATGAGGGTAATGATAATGATAGAGTCTTTATTGATTACGTATACATATGCACAATGAAATTCTTTTCTTCGCATTCCCAGCATGTCAGGACGCTGGGGTCAGGGCGCAGGGTCAGCCATGATACAGCACCCATGGAGCAGAGAGGGTTAAGGGCCTTGCTCAAGGGCCCAAGAGTGGTAGCCTGGCAGTTCTGGGGTTTGAACCCCCGACCTTCCGATCAGTAACCCAGAGTTAACCGCAAAGTCACCACTGCTGGGTACATGAAGTTGGGACATATCTGCCTGAAAACAAATGCAACAGAAGGCTGATGTAATAAAATGTGCAACCCGCTTCCTCCAGCGGAAATGATGCATATAATCCAATCACAAGTTCTCGCTGGAGACGCGTTCAGGCTGCCAGGCGCAAACGTCTGCGTCAGCTGTCCACCTGTGATCGGATCTCTCGAGATGGATCTTATTACCGGGTGTGAACAGGACCTCAAATGTATGAAGCGTCCCAACAACTAATAATTTAAACAGTATTTAGGTTTAGAAATAGGCTAAAAACTGTGCATTTTATATATATATATATATATATATATATATATATATATATATATATATATATATATATATATATATATATATATATATATATATATATATACATACACATACACACACACACACACACACTGACCCACACATTATTATAAACATGGCTTGCCCCTGTGACAAACAAAGTAGGAGAATTTTTACCAATCGCAGAGCACGACTTGCTAAATTGAGCTGATATTCAGTAAAACAGATGCTGTGCATTCATTACCTCAGATTTCATAATTAAAGACTACATAATTAAACTACAATCAGTGCGAAACCACAAGCTTGATTAAAATACATACTTTTTCAACAAATCTATAATATAACCCTCAATGTTCAGGTCTTATTTGACTTATTTTACTAACTTGTCTTGTTGGTGCTACCCCCAAGCCCCATGAGGTCAATGTAGCAGGATTTTGGTGGTGGAACCAAACCAAAAATTGTGGAACTAAAGAAAAGTCTCCCATCCTACACACTCCAGAGGAAATCTACAGCCAGATAATCGTTGAACAACAGGGTTACACAGGGTCTTCGTGAGAGTTTAGTGAAACCGGAGATCGATGCTGTTTGAGTTAAGCAGCTGGTGATTCTGCGGTTCTCTGGTTCTATATGGTATTTCCCCTCCATGTCAAACCAGAGTACTAAAATTCCTAGAAAATGTTCACAGCTCGCAAAGGGAATTTTCCATTCATCTCAGCAACACAAGTTCCTCAAAACTGTAGACTTTGGGTCGGCGAGATTTGTGAAGCGATGAAGCGAGGACCTTCAGCGTCTGCAGCTGCCAGATCCTATACGCCAAACTTGCAGTGCTGAACCTGGATTATTCCTGACAAGCGGAACACTGCAACATGTGCTGTAATATGAGGATGCCATCGTCCGGAAGGAAATGGCAGACAGGCGCACAAAAACATTTGAAATGTCCTATAAGAAAGACTGCAATTGTTGCAGCTGATCGACGTTTTCTTCACACCTGACGGAACTAACACTCAACATCTGTGTTCCAACAGAACCGAGCCATGCTTGTGGCTTCATTGCTAGTCACTGATTTCCTAAACACTCTAAATGATGTGCACATCTACACCAAAGACAGTCGACGGTCACCATGGAAAGCAGGTCATTACACTTAAAGAATCAACTAGAATAATGATATAGTTACGTGTAATACAAACAGTTCTCTTCAAAGGGCGTTTCCAAATGTCTTTCCACAATAAAAAAAAGAAAGAAAAAAAAACTACAAATCCTTCAGCAGTATTCTCCACTTCTTCAGAAAAGGATTTATGTGCTCAGGTCCAGACCTGTGGTTGTAACTTAGCCTGTGACGCAGAGGTACTCACTTCCTGACTTTAACCCCTTCATGCATAGTGCACAATTTCATTTCATTGTGATTTTGTTTTTAAGAAAAATATCAGATGTAAATCAGCTTCATACCACCTTTTCTCTTTCGTGTTGCTCTCTAGACTCATTCCATCATGTCTGTTAGATCTTTACAAAACTTCCTACATACAATCTCAAATTAGTTATCGTTCCAGACTCTTTTTAAAGCTATTGTTTTTTTATTGATAGACGTCCAAAATCACTGGACTGCTGACTCACATAACAGACCTAAAATACATCAATATCAAAAACATTGCGATATTATGATCCACAAAATATCACAAATTGAGTGCAATAAAATAAATAAATAAAAACTGTATCGCATGTTTACTCAGGATGCCTTTGTTTCATGTTGTATTTCGTAAAGGTCTAAAGCTACTTAGTACGAGATGTACACAAAAACCCGAAGAAAATCAGGATACTTTTCTCACAGCAGTGTACCTCAAGCCATCAGATTCATCCGTGCAGAGGAGCAGTGTCGAAGCACAATCCACATAAAAAAAAATGTAAAAAATTTGAACTCCGGAAGTAACTTGCAGTTTTACGTTAAGAACAGAAACGTGTTGAGCTAGCGTGAGTGAGCAGTAGACGTGGGACTCGGCATTGCAGATGGACAGGCATCCTCAGCGAGTCAGTTCATTGTGAAGAAGCAGATGGTGATCTTTTCCCAAAGACAGACTAACCATGTTAGAGAAGCTGCAGCTCCATGTGTTTGTACACGATGGAGCGGTTTTAATTCTGTTCCGTTCAGGTAGAGGGACAAAGTCCATCACAGCCCGACAAATCCACACTCCATTATAGCTGGCTTAGAAATGATGGAGCCATTATACTGAAGATTCCTGAATATCCACTTTCAGAATCCTTATGCTGGCAGATCTTTGTTTTCATAATCGTGTGATATGATGATCCAAATAATCCAAACATTATGTTACACTGCCACAACGTCCAGCGACGTATATTCTGATTATATTACTTCACCACACCTGCCAACCTTCTCACATTGTGCAATGGTGTGCTGCAATTTAACATCAGAGTACACTAGTACGAGTTATCACTCAGAAACACGCCAAAAGAGCAATCTTTTTCGACCCAATAAAATGGGAGAAATGAGCCAATCAACAACCCAATCTGGAATGATTTTTTCGAGTAGGCGTTTTGACCCCACCATTGGAAGCCCCGTCCCACTCCCTCCATTTCACACACCATTTCACACACTCTTGACTGGACTGGTAAATGGAGAAGGTTTTGAGTTGACTAATGTGAAATAAAATCGAGCGGTGTATGTTCTTGCCTAATGTTAGATAAGTATATATTTAACATCAGTTAACTGCATTTATTAGAAATGCCACTGAAAAGTTTTGGCCAAAAAAAAAAAAAAAAAATCAAAAAGGCAGGAAATTTTGACTTAAAAAAAAAGGCCTAGAACAAAGTGTCAAATCTAACACAAATGTTAACGGTAATAAAAATTTGAAAGTGATTAAATACACTGCCCCCCCCCCTTTCTTGCTCCAGTCAGGGCTCAGAGGAGTTCAGGAGTTCTTCTGAGCAGAAGATCAACAGAGAAAATGTCAGCCATGTTGAGATTAAATGACCGACTTGTAAAAGAATTTCTATTGAAAATGTACGGTTGTGTTTTTATTGTTTCTCCATTCATTACTGCAGATAGGATCACCTAAAATCCACCATCCAGCTGAGTTTTTTGTGATTACAGCTGCTGGCATGCAGCTCTCCACTGCACAGCTGGTAATGTGCTGCATCCGACTTACCTCCAAAGAGGGAATTCAGAGCTCGGAACGGGAAAAAACAGGCACACCTACATATTCATTTTTGCTACGACGCCAGCTAACTTTGATGAGTGCTGCATATTTTCCTCCTCAAAACATTGAACCGTACAGTCAGTGTTATAGATTTAACAAGCGAATGAGTCAGTATATTGAGCTAAAGTAAATACTTGTGTATATACAGTATAACTCATTTACAGGTAAGAAGTGCTGCTGTGTTGACATGCTGTCTTGACGTCACTTCCAGAACTCGTTCCCAATTTCCCAAGTAGGAATTGTTTTGTTTTTTCCTCCTTGGTCAGAGGTCAGAAGTCAGAAGTCACAACCTCTAGTTGGGTGCAGCAATATGATTACGCCTGTGCTACTCTCCTTCAAGCTGAAATGGTGAACAGACTCATTTTTCCAGTCTGTTTTTGGCTCGAGACGTGGAATATTGAAAAATATTGAATTTAAAAAAAAAGTTCAACGTGAGGTAACAGCATGAAAATTCAATACAAGGTAAAATTCCAAAATCCCAAGAGTAAACAACAGTGACTGAAATGAAATCACAAGGCCTGGGCTATGGAAATGAGATTGTGCTCAGAATGATCAGTAGAGAACTCATAGGCAAGAGAACTACACAGCAAGCTCCTAATTTTTAAAAGTACTGGAACAACACTATTAATTGAGCTCATGCTCTATTTATTTATTTTAAAAGACCACAGGAAGGCATTAGACGCAATATCAGCATGTTAACTAACCCTAACCCCATGGCATGTGTCTCAAATAGAAAAGTTTAAAGCATTTCAGGGATCTGAATGGTCTACATGTTGCCAGAAAGTAACTACTTAACCCCAGAGAGCATTGTGGTCTTGCAATGCAAGCTTGTGGGACTGTGGCATGTTAAAGGTGTATAAACTACTCGGACATCCATGAACCATTCCTACAAAACGTTCCTCATGGGAACATGACGTCAAATTTAAACAGCAACTGTTCATCAGATTCTGCGTCACCACTCAGGGAAGTGTGAAACCACCTCAGGCTGAAACAGTTCTTATGATTAAACCCGATAAGAAAAAAAATAGCTGACATAAACGTACCATTTCTAGAGAGTTTGACAAAAAATCTTGCAGATTAACAACTAAATGCAATCTTTTAACCCTGAAAGCTCAAGACCAATGTTCTTACACCGAATGGTTCAAAAAATAAACCATAAATTAATAAATACAACTAAAATAAAATAAAATAAAATAAAATAAAATAAAATAAAATAAACAATTAACTAAAACGTACATATTACAACCTGTTTTTCTGGGGAGAAAAATATACAACTAAATGCAGAGCAGATTCATAATTTGACTTGTCTGAAATAAACCAACAATCCTTAGATTCTTATCCATTATCCATTTTTGACTTTGACATGCTACTAGCCTTACTCTCTGCCGTCTTCGTCAGCTGCTTTGAGACAGCTTTTGGATTGGATTCTGTCTCCGGTGTTCAGGAAAGTGTTCTGCGGTTTCTCAGTAACGTGACAACATGCACTGTGTTAAAAAGAATGAAAGGAGAATAAAACATAAGCGAAAGGCCTGCGAGATCACGTGCTCTAACCATCGCTGAGTGATGAGTGTTGCCTGTCGGTGGGTGTGGCCAGATATACACAACACGTGTACACGTTACATCAGGAAACAAATACAAGAAGTTGGTTACAAATTCGCTGCAAGTGCTAGTAACTTAGTAGCCTTAATAAAACTACACGTACTCATGTGCTCTGTGGTGAACTGCAGAGGAAAAACTTGCATAAAGAAGTGTCCTGATAAACACGTTGCGTTTCCTTAATTTACTCTCCCATTCGTGTTCTGTGAATGAAGACATTCACAGCTTTATCTGATGAGTAGCTCAGACAAGAGACGTTTTATGTTGCACAGACAACACAGGCTATTAAGGTTTGTATAGAATACAAAACCGGTGAAAAGGAAACACCAATAAGATACAACGCAATGTGTGTCAATCTTAAAGCCACAGACTCCACATTTCCCCACAGACATTTCAAATCAACCAACTTGATAGCCAGCATAATCGTTGAAATCTACAACCCCAATTCCGAAAAAGTTGGGACAGTATGGAAAATGCAAAAAAGAAAACTAACAAAAAGAGTCACCTGAAAATTCAGTTCACACTCTGCTGTATTGAAAACACATTATTTACACGTTATTTGATGTTTGACTTTGTGCATTTAATTTATTTTGAAAACATACACTCATTTCAAATCTGATGACTGCAACACAGTCCAAAAAAGTTGGGACCGTCGACTGTAACACCATGTAACATCAACTTTTCCTTTAACAGCACTAATTATATATATATATATATATATATATATATATATATATATATATATATATATATATATATATATATATATATATATATATATATATATATATATATATATAGTATTTTTATATTATATATACACACATACACATACACACACACACACACACACACACACACACACACACATACATACATACATACATACATACATACATACATACATACATACACACACACTATTTTAATGGATGTACAAACAAAACACTTAAATAATAAATAATTAATAAAATGTCCCTTACATTGCACCTTGTGGTTTCGGTTCCTCACTGCCTTTAGACATTGTTTTACTTGTGTTTACTTTAATCATACCATTTTAACTAGACATTACAGATTTTACTTGCGCTACACTGTGCATCACTGCGTCTACACTGCGAGTGACGAGCAATGTGGCCTCATTACTAATAGTATAACAGTTATAATAAACATACGTTACACTGCAATCGTGCAAATACAGCACATAATGACAACAAACTGGAATTTAACTAAATCTTTTAAGCACCTCGCACCAGTTTCCCCAACCCTTGTGGAGCATTTTAGATACAAATATAAGTTTGTGCTCGTGCATCACTGTCGTGTGTCCGTGCTACACAAGCCACGCTTTGTAAAATTTACAGGTTATGCGGCATGGAATATAAAATGATCCCCTGCCTTAAGGTCCTTTCACACGGAGCGCGATTAAGCGACGTGAATGTTTAACACGATGATGCTCTTGAATTGAAACAATAAATCCCTATGGAGCTGTTCACACCGGAAGCGATCATTCGCAGCGCGACGAAGCGACACTTTTTTCCCCCCTGTAGCGTGGCGATAAAAAGGGCCGTCCAATTAGATTTGAGCTTTAGATCATGTGCCCGGAGCCACTGCTGTTGCACAAAAGGGCGAGAAAGGAGGCACTAAAGCACAGAAAGCTGTTTTGAAAACTAGTCTAAACACTGATGAAGAGTATTCTGGAATAGAGAAGAGCAGGGATATTGAGTTCGTTATCATTTGCCAAGTTTCCATCCACTTTTTGCACATTTCTGTTATCGACAAAGTCAAAGTGCGTGTATAATAATAATAATAAAAATTTAACTGTGATATTGGCTGCCTCCCGCCTGTTTCCATCCAACTGGCCTTTTACAGTTAAAATGGTGCATCAGTTACTCATGCATTAAAAAAATTGCTGTTTGCTCAGCGGGCGTACAGTTGGATTTTTGTAGCAGAAAACAATCCTCAGTATGTCATTTGTTATTTATGTTTCAACAAGAATATAAAGATGTCAGTAATAAATATAATGGGATAATAAGTTTGCATTATATTTCACATTATTTCATTCATACTAAAACAGCTTGATGGTGCTGTTCATAAAAAAAAAAAAAAACACAAACTTTCTGCCTCCCTTTCTTGGTAGAATACACATACAATAAGAAAAGAACTAGTCACAGAAACTTGCAGGCGTGAAAAGCATTCTTGGTCAGCGCCACCTATGGTGCAGGTGTGAATTAGCTGAAGGCGAGCAATCGTTTTGCATTCAGTGTGAAAGCAAAATACATAACATACATTACATTACATTACATTCATACATACATACATACATACATACATACATATCGCTAGAACTAATTACCATATCATACTGCAACAGTCACACAGGCCCAAAATCTGAACTAAACTGAAATATCGCCACCCTGTCACAGTGATTCTCACTCAAATAAACTAGATGGAAATGGCCATTTCAAAAGTCCCACCAAACTAAAAATGGATGACATGAGAGCTACATAATGTAAAACAAACAACAAAAAAAAGCCTATTCTACATCAGACACCAAAAGCTCAGACTTCTGCCTTCTACACTGCAAACAAGAGGCACACAATGACTTCTCGCAGAAGGAGAGACCCAAGAACACTTCTGGGAATGTCTTCAAGCACACTCAAGAATTTAAAACATCTCATCCCCCCCCTACCCCACACACACGGAGCATATGATGTTTTGGCAGAGACTTCCTTTTGTTAGGTTTTCTACGAAACGAACGATGAATTTTCTTCAGCAAGTGTAACAGGACTAAGGACTAACCGCTGCTGAGCACCGGTGCGGTGTTGGGTCCAGTAGAAACGGAAGAAATCAGCAACACTGATCTTCTTACTCGTGTGTATGTTGACGAATTGACAATCACTTGTAAATTGCCAAGTATGTTCATGGGACTTCGATTTAGCCATGCCCACAAAACTCCATAAGACAGAGTTAAAAAGGACTACGTGACAACTAAGTGGTGCCAATGAAAAAGTGTCTCTTACGCATGCTAGGTGAGAAATTGTTCACTAATGCATCACAGTCATTGTGGTGCATCAGCAAACACCTCGTCCTTATCAAATGGCTAGTCTTACTTAAGTGGTGGCTCAGATATGGAGAAAGCAAACTTAACAAATGGAATTAGTTTCATTTGGAACAAATTACATTACAGCATTTTGGCAGACTCCTTTATTCTCCTTTATACAACTGAGCAGTTGAGGGGAAAGGGCCTCGCTCAAGGGCCCCAACAGTGGCTGCGCTGGGGTTTGAACTCACAACCGTCCGATCAGAAATCCAACATCTTAACTGCTGAGCTATCACTTCCCACGGACGTAAAATTCCAGACTTGACTTTTTTCTTTTGTTAGGACTGATTTGATTATATTTGTGTGTGAAGTACACTTTAAAGCAGAGTAGTTTTGAAATAAAACAATATCGGATAGGTATCAGGATCATCTCAAGGGATTGGCATCTTACCATCTGTAGTTTATATATGCATTTCATAAATTAAAAATCAATAGACAAGCTTTTTTTGTGTCAGAAAAATGGGAACACTGGACAGAAAAGAAAAAAGAAAACTATATGAAAAGAAAAGTGACAGGAGTGAGTTCAGAGCAGCTGGCTCAGTTTTGCCCTTATACGGTCACTGGAGGTGGGGGCAAACAAGGGGCAACAAGTCCAAAACCACAAAGGCCGTCTTGCCTCTTGTGCCATATCACAGTCCTGGAAACAGCACTGAAGTGGATCAGACTCACACATACTGAACAGCCGGCTCAGAAACACAGACATTCATACACAAATTCAACAAGCTCTAAATGAAACAAAATGGCAGAGTTCTCATTAATCTAAGGAGGAACTCATATTTTAATTAAGTATTGTTGTTGTGTTTTTTTTAATAAGGTGTGGAACTGAAGGAGTTGGACATCAACAAGGCATCAGGGTGTAACTGTGACCGGGTGGGGTTGGTATTCAGAAGGGTCTCCACAGCCGGTCGTAAAAACGTGTAGGAGTCAGGGGCACACAATTCCTCCTATGAATCGCCGTTGGTCTGAATGCTACTTCTGTATTGTGAACTCGACGCATCTCAAAAGCAGCGGCACACAAAAAGCGCCGTGTCTCAGGGTCGAGGAGAAGACAGAGGGTCTTCACTGATCAGCAAGCCCCATCTGAGACATCACTGTTAGGCCTGCCACAATATCAGCTTCTAACTGACTGCCACCTCTGTTCCTCTCCATTAAATAAATAAAGAAAGAAAGAAAGAAAGAAAGAAAGAAAATCTCCTCGTGAGATCGGTGGCCTTACATCTTACACTTCTTTAGTCTGTCTTACAGCAGTTTTAATGTATTTGTAACAACTACATTTATATTTATTTATTTATTTATTTATTTATTTTTAAAATCAGGATCTAGGTCAAGAACAGTAGCTCCTGCTCTCAGATTTTTTTTTATTACTTCATAACCACTAATACAGAACCTTAATGGCTAATCAATGACATTTTACAATTACCTCAGAGTGACGATTTAACAAGAAGTGGAGGTTGCGCGATGGTGGATTTTACCGATAACTAACCGATCAATCAACCGATGGTTTTTAATATTGATACTGAATGGAAAACTTAACACTCAAAGTAAAATATTGCTGAGCTTTATTACAAAAATAAAACAGTACTGACTGTACCATGAAAATGTACTGTACTTTTTAAAATGGAATAAATATATAAATATGAACTTATAATAAATAAAGTAAATAATAAAAAAAAAAAAGATATGCATTAAAAACTGAACCAAGTATCACTCCAAACAACAAATAAAAATAGATGTCCAAAACAAATCAAAAAACACTTCAAATAACAACGGGAACAAACTATCGGTGTGGATCTTTGCCGAAAACTAGCAGTCGGTCATCAATAAAAGATTTGGGCCAAAACGTGTCATGTGACCATCACAACATGCCATGTGACATCATCACAATGGCCATTCAGCCAAAGCCCTCTTCGATGCACGTGTGTCGAACATGAGTACAGCAGAAAGGTCTCATTTACCAACAAGCATCAATGCAAAAGACCGTGCAAAACATTTAATGCAATTGCAATTCAAGTAGTTTTCCTAAAAAAAAACCAAATAATTGCACCACAAATTTTTTAAAAAGCCACAGAAAAAATAATCAAGCATCTTTGGCCACAACATCTAAATATTTATTTATTTATTTTTTTTTGGTCCACAGGAAAATTATCTAGCTGGGCGGAGATGTGGGCGGAGTGAAGTGGTATTGGGGCGTGTCTGTGAAATGACCGACAGGGGACAGTTTCAAACGCAAACAAGCACTCCAGTCCATGATGGACAGGTTTCCTCAGCTACATTTTGTTTTCATTAACAGATGTTTTTAAACTTTCCATAGCTACAATAAATCATGCAAATTATTTATTAAAGATTTAATAACATTAAGGAAATTATGAATTTATTTTTAAATTTCCTTGTCTCCCGGACAGTAAAAAAAAAAAAAAAAAATGCTAATGTTACAGAAACTATAATATTTTTGATCAGGAAAGCCATTCATTTTCAAAAAATAAAATAAAAATACAAACAAAAACACACTAATTGTGTTTACATAATAAAAAATGAATAAATAAAATAATTTTTGATCATTTATTTTTCATTAAAGTCATTAAGGAAACAGTATAACAATAATAACACTTGAGGCCATAACACAACAAAAAATGATTATCTACATATTTTCCAGATTATTATTATTTTTAAATCCATGACCAAGTTCACATATTTAGTACCACACCTCGCCTATTTTTAAACTCTAATTTATACGGATGTCTGTGCGTTCAGGAATTATATTTCTGCTGCAATCCCCAACTGTTACTATGGATATAAAAACCAATCATACATTTCAGTTTTCTAGCAGCTGCTGAAAGATACCCGTCACGGCTGCAGTTTAACAATCACGTGCCAGCTGCCGAGTCAGCTCTGAGTGTATAATCATCACACGTCGCTCCCTGCAGATATCGCCCATCGAGCTAGACACATCACAAACGCACAAAACGTTCATGTTACAACGAACACGTATCACCGAGGCATTTCGCATAAAGTACTTTCAAACAAAACGCATGACCTCAGCATGTAGCCCTCTCTCTGATACACAGGATGTGTATCCGAAAAGTGAAATGAGAACAGGAAGCGCTGAGAATGAGAGAACACATCACATTATTTTCCCCCCTGTGCTGCACTGAACTGTGCAATACTGTAAGACAGATCTCGAGTGTAACCGTCCGTGAGAAATTAGGGAAAAAAACAAAAATTACACCTGGATCACATTTTCCTCCATTCTGAAAATATTGTGTGGTTAAAACTGGTCATATGTGTCATCAAACCCTTCCTAAACACTTTATAATGTTACATAACAGACTCACTGCTGTGTCTGACTTTAAAATCAGTATTTATGTCAATGCTAAATAACTTGTGGCTACTACACAAGAGTTTTTAAATGTGGTTTTCTTTCATTAAAAGGAATGAAACATGATAAAGCATAGGAAAATAAATGACAGGGTGGTTTGATGCAACACCATGCCCTGCAGTCCTCCATCATCACGATTTATCAATGATTACATTTGTTTATTCAAAACAACACGTCATACTTTTTCCTAGGCGTGTCAAGATCATGACACAACACATCACAAAGCAAATGTGAGGATCATGGGAATGTGTGATTCACATCATAGGAAACAGCATTCTATTGTGTTACACGAGCACGGTATAACTGTTATAAGAGCTCTTCAATAACTTCCAAGCCCCAAACCACTGTGATCCGCAGTGCCTGAGAAAGAGTTTGCAGAAGACGGGCATTTTAGCCGACTTTGGAGCTTCATTATGGTTAAAATCATTTTTAAGATATAGTGAACCTGTAGTACATTTTGTTTACAATATTAAACCTCTGTCAGTAGCAATTTTTTATTTATTTAACCTCAAACGGAGAAAAATGCACACTGGTTTGTATCGTTTGCGAAAGACATTTTTATCCTTTTATGGGTACATTTTATGCAATGAAATAAATGCTACTTTAGACTAGAGGTTGTAACTTGCAATTCCCAACATTCAACCAGAAGAAAAAAAAAACAACAACAAAAAAACAAAACAATGAAAACGCCCCTCAACTGGGAATCCCTACTCAGGGCTACTCTTCTACTCTTCTCAGCTTAGAGTTCAGCAAGTGACGCTAAAACAACATAGCTGCTCACAGCATCAGCAGTAAACACAACAGCACTACATTTAAATGCAAGTATTAGCTTTAGATCAATCAACATACAGACATAATTGTGTGTAAAATCTATAACACCGACTGTACAACTTTCCATCGCTTCAGCGGCTTTTCGTTCTCTCTCTGGTAGTTAATAAAACAAAACAAACTAGCACACATCTGCTTTCGGTCTAGTCAGGTAAGACAAGCGTCACCAACATGCTCATTTATAAAGGGATCTGAAACCTTCCTCGAAATCATCTGTATTCATCTGGTCCGGTCGCGATCCATCAAAGAGCCGACATATTTAAGCATAAAACCACAAATCTGATCGTGTCAAACAAACAATTACATCAGCGCTTTAGAGTCTGAGCCTGAGAGAGAAAAAATTAAAATCACTGTGTAGCCAAAACTAACCATGAGCATCCTGTTTTCATTGTTTCAGATACACCGCAGTGAACGGTGGAGCGTGCTAGACGATTTTACATGCTGCTAACTTTCTGCATCATTTTACACACACGCAACCTCTCGTTCTTCCTCAGCGCTTCCATCAGCATCGCTAGAGGCTCCTTTCTTTCCGCTACTCTGACAAGTAGATAAGTGCATCTGCCAAATTAATAAATGTAAATGATGGGCAACTTTTACAGCATGTGTAATATTCAAGAAGATAAGGTTTACAACAATGACACACTTGCTGAGACTAAACTGATCTACAGGAGGAGGACAGCAGCCCACTCTGTGGCTCACTTTACAGGTGTTTTTACAGGACCTCATGTAACCGCAGCTCACGTACCAGCCGGTGGGACTCACCACGCTTCCTGAGAGTCAGAATTGTTTCGTGGGCCCAGACAGTCCGGTGCTTGTGCTTTCGCCGCAGATAAGATGGCTGCAATGGCGAGAAGCTCACGCCGCTTCTCCTTCATCTCGCAGGATATTATGCATATATACACACACACACACACAGGTGAATTTTATATACAAACTCTCTCCCTTCAGAATCTTTCATTTTAATAGCAAGAAAACTGGAATGACGAGAAGCTCACGCCGCTTCTCCTTCATCTCGCAGGATATTATGCATATACACACACACACACACACACACACACACACACACACACACACAGGTGAATTTTATATACAAACTCTCTCCCTTCAGAATCTTTCATTTTAATAGCAAGAAAACTGGAATGACAATGGTGCCAACCACTGATAAACGTTATTATGGCAACCAGTAGTAGAAAGGCCAAATGGTGACTTCATACAGTGAGATCACATGGACAAAACAAAACAAAATAAAAAAAACACCAAGTCATCTA